>NC_133204.1:49575671-49818171 GCF_958299795.1 Porites lutea | reverse complement strand
CTATTTTTCCCTTCCTCCTTATCCCCCACGCAGGCTAATATTAATTATTGTTTGTACCGTTATCTTGTTCAGAGAAGTGTCATCGATCTCCTGGTGATCGGTGGATGATCTTTGGTCCAACTGAGTACATTCCTCCAATAGAGGTCACTGTTAAATCAAGAAGGTTTGCAAACTCATGCGTTTTATGACCTTAAAAGAACCTCAAGCAACTACAACAGCAGCACCTTAAAAACGTCACTTCAAGCTTTGCATAGCTTCCTGGCTGTAACCTGTCAGTTACTAAGGACATTGAAACAACTTGAACCTCGACAGAAGATTAATTTGATCAACCGACGAGTAAAGCATCTTGTACTTGATATAAGATCGGTTTTATACGGAGATCACAAAATGGTTAAGATCCTGATCACCAAAAAAGTAAACGATGAAAGGGTTTTAAATGTTACTGCCTTGGCAAATGTTTCACTGTAGTAAACCAGTGAACGTTGACGCGTGCTAGTAGTATAGGGTTCACCGAATTAACCATTTTTTTGCACGTAAGGTGGCTCGATACAGTTTTCCAGGGCCAATACCTCCCAAGTTTGAGCATAAACTACGTCGCCACAAACAAAGTTTTGAAATAATTGTCACCACAGTTGTATTAGATAAAGATGAAAATTTGTTATGATCAGGGTTGCAACGTCATCGGAGTTGTCATAGCAACGAAATGACGCTATTACCTATTTTACTTGCAGCAGTATATCTCGGCACTAGGAACTGTTTTTCCAAAATCGTTCACGGGAGCTTTTTCCTCCAATAGCAGCCTCGATGTTCGTGAAGTTTAAGCGAAATCTGTAAGAGCGTTATCGAGATATTTTGGGATGAAGTTTTTATGGTTAGAAACACAGTAAAAAATGGACAATATTTCACCTCATAGTAGTTTCAATCGTTTTAAAAACGTGTGTGAAAGATCATTTAGATAGCTCCAACCGATTGCTAGAAAGAAGGGTTTGATTAGTATGTATCGAAGCGCTCTTGCTAGCGGTTTTGTAAACATTTTGGTCTTCTTTATCAAATTAGCGAATAATTTTTAAACCGCTCGATAGATTTTTAAAAAAATTTAAGGTTCTTGAGATTAACCTTCCTTTTATATGACCTTTTAGTTTCAAGATTATTGATATATTGTAAGGCAGTAAAATAAGGGCTACAATTCGCTAATATTTTGGCTGAAATTTTGTGTTGACAAGTGTGAGCCTCTCATTATTCAGGGTATTGTCTCCAAGTTTCATATTTTCGTGCACAACAATAGCTAGCAATTTTGCATATGTCAAATGCATTGTTAGTTACTGCTGTTCACGTGAAGATGAAACTTGGAGACAATGCCTTGAATAGTGAGAGGCTTTCTCTTGTAATGACGAGACTTCCAATAAAAAAGCAGCGAATTGTAGCCGTTATTTTACTGCCTTACAATGTATCAATAATCTTGAAACTAATAGGTCATATAAAAGGAAGGTTAATCTCAAGAATCTCAAATTTTTTAAAAAATCTATCGAGCGGTTTAAAAGTTATTCGCTAATTTGATAAAGAAGACCAAAATGTTTACAAAACCGCTAACAAGAGCGCTTCGATACATACTAAGCAAACCCTTCTTTCTAGCAATCGGTTGGAGCTATCTAAATGATCTTTCACACACGTTTTTAAAAAGATTGAAACTACTATGAGGTGAAATTGCATGTCAAAAGCTCTTCATTTTTTACAGATAACGGCCAAACAACAATATTGTCCATTTTTTACTGTGTTTCTAACCATAAAAACTTCATCCCAAAATATCTCGATAACGCTCTTACAGATTTCGCTTAAACTTCACGAACATCGAGGCTGCTATTGGAGGAAAAAGCTCCCGTGAACGATTTTGGAAAAACAGTTCCTAGTGCCGAGATATACTGCTGCAAGTAAAATAGGTAATAGCGTCATTTCGTTGCTATGACAACTCCGATGACGTTGCAACCCTGATCATAACAAATTTTCATCTTTATCTAATACAACTGTGGTGGCAATTTTTTCAAAACTTTGTTTGTGGCGACGTAGTTTATGCTCAAACTTGGGAGGTATTAACCCTGAAAAACTGTATCGAGCCACCTTAAATTTCATGAACGTGCGTAGGAAGACATACCTTGTTTGCTCTGTAATAGCGTTCTTTCTTTTGCTCATGAATCTTTTCTAGCCGGGAATCCTACTAACGGGTCATGAACGCGGGTGGATAACACACTGTAAAATCAGTAAAATGCGGACTAATTCTGTTAGTAAAAAAGGCCTCCTATATTCTTTTGTCGCACGGTGGCCAGCTCTAGTCAGGTCGTTTCGCTGTTTCATGAAGCCGATTCACTTCAAAGCAGTTTTTGTATTGACGTAGATTTCGACATATGGGAAGGGTGTAGAAATGGGAATTGCAGCGCAAGTAGATCGGTTGCATACACCATTGCACTCCTGAGAAAACCTGTGGTCTCGGACCTGAGAAGTTCGATGTCGCGTACATAACGTAGAAAACAATAAGAGCCTCCAAATGTGTGTTTATTTTCTTCTTTTGTGTAGGTGAAACATTCCTCGTAAGGAAGATTCCTGTGCAAAAATAATTCAGTGCACCCCTTACTGCTCTCTCTCTTCAAAGATTTCTCTTGTAAGGATTTCGGCAAACACCACAGTGATCGTCAACTATTATACACTACTTAAACTCATATTTGTTTGTGAGCCGTTTTATGGATTATCTTAATTATTTTACAGGAAAGCGATGCCTCTTTGTGAAAACGAAGGAATTTATGTCAGGGATACACAAAGTGGAGCTGTACGTACTTGGCTACTTTGTCTGTGAAGAACCTTATAGAAGATTGTTTGCAGTGGTTCCCTTTAAAAACGTCTTTTAAATCAATTGTACTCATCAATTCACGATATTTGCTTCGTCTCTGCTTATTATTTTCAAGGTGCGGGCCGTGATGGGACCTCAGTCTTATCTGCTAAAGGCATATGAAGAACTTTGGGTAAAAGAACTTAGTGAAGATGTGGAAAATATTCTCAAGTGAGCATTGGGCATTTGTTCATTGACATTGCATTAGTTAAAATGTTGCAAGCTTGTTTTAAAATCTAATGATTTATATATAAAATATCTAATAATTAATACAGATATGCGGTCCTCCAAAAAATTCAAAGGTACTAAGCAAGCACAGCCCCTAATGGATTTGGGAAACTCGTTCCATAGTTTCGGCGCCGCAACGCTAAACACCCGTCTCCTGATGTTAATAGCGATTTACCTTTGAGAGGTACTGACATAAACTGTGGTTTGAACGTAAACTATGGACATCTTATGGCTTTTTGTATCCGAGATTATCAGATCACTATTGTGTTACGGGCTATAGATAGCTTAAAAAATAGTTAATAATATATCTTAACATAAACGCGTTGTGTAACTAGCAGCCAGTGTAGAAAATGTAATGATGGAGTTATGTGGGAGCATTTACTCTCTTGAAATTTTAGGCGTGCGAGATTAAAAGCGATGATTCTGGTGAACAAGCAAGTGCGCCCATTGCATTTTCTTGCGTGAGGAGATTAACCCAGTTTTTCCTTTATGCCATTTTACCACGTAGACTAAAGAAAATGCAAGAAAGACCACTCTCACTGACTTTGTCCTATTTTGAGTGCCTCAGGGCTCTTTCAAAAAGCCACAACTTGCTGGCCGAAATGGGCTTTGTCCGAGAAATTTCCACTATAAAGAAGATAGTTTGAGAATAGATTGATCCTGCTTGAGGTTTCTGATTGTTAGTGAAATTATCTTTACGACTGGACTGGTCCCGCGGCCGGTCAGTTCTGACTAGTGGTAAGCGCATCCAGTCTTGGTATCAGATTTAGCTGATGCGGGGGGTAAATTTGCCCCTACTCCCTCGAAATCAGCTTTTTTTCTAATGTCGAGGCAAGGAAGGGCCTTAGTCGAGTTCATTTTATCTCAGGTTTGCTTAAGAAACTGGTGAGTCTTTAATTCTTCTTTACTTGGTAACTTAGGAGTGGAGGAGGTATCGGTAGTGGGGACATCCGCAAAATGGCGTACTTTGAGTCATCCATGGATCCAACAGTCGCAAGGAAAGGGGTGAGTAGTGCTGTGTAAAGGACTGAGCGAGTCTCCAAAGCTTCTTTCTAATTCTCAAGCTGAATTCCTCTTTGTTTTTTTCGTTTCTGGAAAGGGTCGCGACAAGACGCGTGTAATTGTGTACCGCTGTCCAGGAAACACTGCCGTACAGGTAACTTGTAATCAGTTATTGATCAAACGCGTTTTCCTTCACCAAAATGTGAGAATTAATTTCGATGTGGTATGTGAAAAGTTCATTCTAATGCTTGCTAAAATATCGCGGACAAAGTTAGTCATACGTACTGCGCGTTAGAAGGGTTCGCTTGCATCCTTGCATACAACATTGATAGAAGGGAGTTGAGGAGAGTAAGATAATATAAGGTGAAAAGTGCTATCCTTCATCCTTCATAGTACGTGACGTACCGCTGACCCACCTGATCGCATGTTTTCTTGTTTCCTCTTAGGTCTATGATTACCTCAGGAAAACAGCGAGGGTTATTTTTGGTCCAGACCTTGTAAGTAAACAATTAAACAATTGTTTATTTAAGTAGTGACTTTCAAATGCTTTCAGAGTCTTCGTCTTAACGATAAGGTTCCTTTTCCGTCGACTATAAAAAGTAGTATAGTCAAGGATGTTTTAGGCCGTTTTTTGTTGTCCATGTAGGGTCGATGTGAGGTCGTCTGCTGTGTGGATCGATGCTTATTTGCGGAAGAGGAGCCTTAGTAATCGCGCTGCCTTTTCTTTGGCTAAAATTCGAGAGTTAATTTTGAAAAACAGCGCAACCTAATCTGTTGCTAATCTGTTGGTTGCGCACAATGCATGATTTCTAAGAGCAGTGTCAAACTGAGTTCCGTGCGACGGTGGTTTATCGTTATTTTCTTTAAAGCAAGTATAATAAGACAATGATTGGATTCGGTTTTTGTAATATCCGGAATAATCAGGGTCGCGTTAAGTGTTAGATAACTAAAGATTACCTCGACCTTGGTTTTTCCGGATATCACAAAAACCACGTCTAAAACTTGTTCAAAATTCTACCTGCCGTCGGACGTGATGACCGGACAGATCAAAATACCATATACTATCATTTTAAGGCAATATTATGCGTTTCCGAAAAAGTTTCTGGTTTGTGCGACGAATTGTGCGTCTGACTGTGTAACTGTGCTGTGGTTTTGCCAAAGGGCAAGTGCGACGGCTAATCTTGTCAGTCAAGATGTAATGTGTTGTTTTTAGAAAGATCCAATTCACGCAGAAAATACTTTTAAACTTACTTTACTGTCTTTTTCGGCAAATTATTACCAGTTAACATCTTAACTTTCCTAACACAGACTTTTCTCGCTCATTAAACTTTATAAAAGTGTTATACTTTGCACTGATTGCTCCTGCCGCGCGATGTACGGTCGGAGGAAGATTTTGGATGAGACGACAAAAACTCCTGCCTCTTCCTCTTGACAACAACAATAACCAGGCTAGAATGTACTTCTTTAAAATAATTTTATGTCTGTCATACTTTTTTAGGTTGTCCTTGGGCCACATGAGAATTTCAATGTGCTGAGCTTGAGTGGTAAGTCTGTTTGGTTATTGCTTCGTGTTTTTAATAATAATGAACTTACCAACTGCAAACTTAAGTTGATGTCACTTTGATAATAAAATGTTCTCTACGGTCATCGAATTGTCTCGTTTTCAAACAAGGCCAGTAAGCCATTTTCGAGATCCTAAAGCTCTCACTTTCAAAACGAGGCTAAGTGCAAAACCTTTCTTGTGAAAACGAGTTATATTTGCATGAGAATAAAAAATTATTTGTAATCCATGGGTTTGTACCTAGCCTCACTTTGAAACAGAGGCTTGGGACAACTCGGATATGGAAAGTTTGTGATCATAATCTATAATTACTTACACCACAGGACCACAGGATTCTATCCTGGTTATTTTTGTTCCTTTTCATGAATTCTACATTATAATTCTACTGTGTCGTCAGTTTGACATGCATTACGGGCGCAAACCTTTGGTTTTCATTTCTCCTGAGTATTACGCTCGAGTCGTCCCAAGAAATTTTAAGACAATCCTTATAATGCAAAAAAATTTTTTTTTTTTGGGGGGGGGGGGGGGGGGAGGAGGTGCAAACAAGATATTTTGTGGTAGATGCGTAAAAAATAAAAATGGCTAGTCCCAAAATAATGCGCCAAAGGCATAGCAAATGAAACCGAAACAGCCTGCAAGGGCAGCGCAGAACCCAAGCACAAGAGCCTGATCGAAGGCTAAACTGACGTTTGTTTGGTTTTTTTTTCTGTGAGTACTTTTGAGTATTTTTTCACATTAAAAAGTTACGCGTCGTCGTCTTTCGTTAACACATGAAGGATGATGAAGAGATATTTTTGTAGACAGTCTCAGTCACCCCATTGGACCAGTTTGTAAATGGGGAAGTATTGTATCGTCTACAAAAGTTTGTCTGCGTTTACAAACCTTAACGATATTGTGTGGACGGAAGATGAATTTGGCGTGGTAAACTTGTCTTATCTCTTATAGCTGGGAAGCCTAAAAAGCCAAATGCTTTAAAGACAATATGCCTGATGCTTGGACCGGACTTTATCACGGATATTATAGAGGTGAGGAGAGAAATGAAGATTATGAAGCTGAAGGAAAGAAAGGACGCTAGAGTTTAAAATAGACGCCTCAAGAGGTCATTTTTACGATGATAATCCTTTTAATTAATTTTCCTCTTTTCCTGTTTTAAAGTTCTGTCGGTGAGGTCGGTTAAGGCCTAATTGCAGCAAAGAAGAAAAAAAGCAAATTCTGCCAGCAAATTCAAATCTTCAATTTAAAAAAAAAGTTGGAATTAATGAATCGTTCCTGGATTACTGAATGATCTCGGCATTGCCAAAAAAGAAAAGAACTTGGAACGAAATTGGAACGTCTGGTTGAAATTTGCTTTTGGCTAAATTGGCAGTGAAAGGGTTAATCATAACTATAACAAAATTCTCAAATCTGATTGGCTATCAACTGTCCTGATTTCAGCACCGATAGAACAGCGTAATAGGACAGTAAGCGTCATGCCTGTAATTTTTGGACACTACGCGCCATCGTGCGCTCACTTAAATCGCTTTTTTCACTGCTTGCAAAAAAGCCCTCGGAATTTTTTGTGTTTTAATTAGAAAAAAGCCTAAAATATCACAAATTCTGTTATAGTTATAATTGATTGGTAACAGAACTTCGTGTTTTCTAATTCGTTCTGTAATCTTACTCGTGATTAAACAATTTTGTTAATCACTCGTTTGATTAAAGACCGAATTGGACTCCACTCAGTCTTATTAGCATTATTAATCACATAATAATATAGTATTTTATCTTTTTTTTTCTCTTTGCATTTCAGGTAGAAACGAGTGACCACGCTCGACTGAAGATAAAGATCGCAATGAACAACTTCTTTGAGGTATACCATCAACATCATCAAGCAATGGCTCAGTAATGAATCTATCAGGTTTCTTGTCATTTGTAGACAATATTATCTCATCATCTCCTTCATAGTTAACTATTACCGATTTGCTGTTTTTCTGTTTACCAGACTAACATTTCAAGGTGTCTTTTGATTTCAAGGTACCTTATTCTTGCTAATTTTCGCGCTTACTTAATTTCGCGAACATTCGTTAGCCGGATTCCGCGAGTCCTAATTTTCGCGTTTGCGAACAAAACTAGAGAAAAAGCGTTCTAAATTTCGCGATTTTCTCTTTGTTTTTATTTTCGTAAATCCTGAACAGAGGGCACTTGTCACAAATCAATAAAACTACATATTTCAAACACGTCAAAGCAAGATAATTATTATTGTAAACTTACAACTGCCCTACATATAACCTTATGGACAAGACAAAATATGACTTTGCTGCGTATGTTGTCTATTCAATGTACGCTTCAGAACTTAAAACGCAACTTTAGATGTTAAGTAAGTGTGCACAGTTCAAAAAACACCGAGACTCAGAACATTTTAAGAATTGTTATTGTTTTGTTTTCGAAAATGGTCATTAAATTTCGCGCAATCTTTTGTTTGCGCGTATTGAATTTCTCGAATTTTTTAAAATCGCGAAAATCGCGAAATTTAATACTCGTGAAAATTAGAAAGAATAAGGTAATTTTGCACGTTGCAAAATAATGATCCAGAATATCTTGACAGAGCCCCTTTAGGACTGGAAGAATAATAGCCATTTCTTGTCCTTTTTGTAGGTTGAAAGGGGAAATGAAGATTCTGAACAAGCCATTTTTTCTGTACCAGATTACATTGGACACGCCTGCAAAAGTGTTGGTACAAAATTATCCCTTTTTTTCTTGTACTCAGTCGCCTTGTACTTCGCCCCAGGCTCCCAGGACAGGAGGCCTCCGGTCCCGGCCTTTATTAAGGGATTAAGGGAAGGCTAGAACAGTAAAATTCAAATATGTTGTAAAGTTAAAAAGGTACTTTGTAAACATTTATTTTATCATACAAATATAACTCTTGGCGAGAGACAACACGCCGTCGATTCATAGCAAGTTATTGAAACCAGCCAGCATCTGCTTGAGCCTCGTTATGTAACTGTATTGTGGAACACAGTCGCGAACAAATGAAAAACAACAACCGTTTTGTATCATCGTAGGTTACCGGGGGAACATTGTTCACCCGACACTGAGGGTCTCCGTCACTAATCATCAATACATAGTTCGGCTCAAATGAAGATTAGTTTTTCTGTGGAGTGCTGGCCCCAGTTATTCAAAAGGTAGATAGCACTATTCAGTGGATAAATCACTATCCAGTGAATAACGCAATTAGTTTTCGTAATACTCATCCTTTGGAAAGCGCTATCCAACTTTTGAACAACCGGGGCCTGGAATACATTGGAATATAAAAAGTAAATAGAAAATATTAAAATTCATACTTGGCTCCGAGGCCTTAGGGGAATGAAACAAAAGAAAAGTGTTATTCATTGCTGTAGCCTCTACACAGATGTTGTTTTATTTTTAATTTCTTTTCGTCCTTCGTTCTTTTCGAAAACATTGGTGAGCACGCGATTGAAGCGAGCGCGCGAGAACTCGCAGCCAGGAATGAATTTTAATATATCGAAATTGGTCTAAATTGATGTAAGTTCTGGTCTCTCTGTAGCGAGCAGGATCCGTGGTATGGTCGCACAAGTGCCTTTTGATGAATTTCACCGCTATTCTACATCTGTGATCAAGAAAGCTGTTTTTGGTGTGGATAAAGATGGAAAAATCAAACAAAGACTGCGATTTGATGCTAACCAACTTGTGAGTTAATAAAAATCTCTGTTATTTCGGTCTCCAAATCTTTGGACCTGATCCTCAGAAGACGAGGAAAAGTTGAACCCGGAATTAAAAAAATTAGAGGATTTTGTTTTTCCCATTTTTTGTCCATTTTCTATCCACGCCTTCACTGTTCTCATTCTTCATTCTCTCTCTTAGTGGAAGGGTACTTTCTGGTCATTATTAACTGCTAAAGACGTTCTCGTTTCTATCTGAAAGACCGAGTTGTTTTTGCGATTATAACTTAAGTTCTTGTTATAAAAAGAGCACGTAGTGATGAGAGATACAGTGTGATATGTTTTCCAAAGGATGTAAATTTGAAGCGGGAGTTTTCAAACGTCAGGAGGGATCCTTAACTCGCTCACAGTTGAGAAACACGCGCTACACAGGCCCTAGCTTCCAGGAAACCAGTTGAAGGTCACAAGAGAATTTAAGTTGCTTTTAGAAAGACTATTCTCCAATTATTCTGTAAACGTTTTGAAATTACTTTTTCTAGTATTGACAGTATTACTTCGCAAGCTATGGGAGTCGACTTAATGTAAAGTGCATGTGTTTTTTTTAAGGTGGTGACTAATATTGACATCCAGAGCATAGAGCCTGTGGATCTGCACATGAGTGAAAGCCTCAGTAAATCTGTGCAAATGGCCATCGAAATTTCCACCAAGTAAGTATAGGTAATGTCCTTACAGAGAGGCCTTGGAAGCCATCTCTTGTATACTAAATATCGCGTGTAAGAAACTGGTATAAATTCAATGAGCTCTGCAACTTTGAATACGCTGATTGGTCCTGACTGTTCATAGCTTCTGCTGCCCTTTCGTAAAAGGATCCTTCTTCCCATAATGCCTTTTGCATTGCTCGTTCCTAGTCCCTCGCGGTGTCAATTGCGATCTCGCAAAAAACTTGTAGAGGAGGTTGCATTCTCATCGAAATCTTGCACTTATGACCTCAGAATTGAAGAATTCTTTCGTCATCTGAGAACTAGATCACCCTACAGAAAGATAGACGAAGGGTAGTCTCCTTGCGATAATATTGCAATTACTTGCTAACCCTTTAAATATACACATACAAATTCACCAAACTGATCTCTATACATTTGATAAAAGATCAAGGCATTTTCTCTTAGGTGATCATTTTATTAATTTTCACAACCTAATCTCGTAACAATGTATGGATATTACTAGGAGAAAATTGATGTTGGTCACCATTGGGACTTAAAGGGTTAAACTAGTTTATTTTTTCGTCCACATTTTTCCAACTCATTCTCATGATAATGTCTGTTTGTAACCGAGTGGGTTGCCTTTGCCCGTGCTCGATCGTCTTCCTATTAGCTCTTTCTTAAATGCACAGTTCACATGCGCACCTTGAGAGGTGTCTGTTCTGAACTTAAACCAGTTTTCATGTGGGCAAAAAAGTGAACTTCGGTACCATGCAGCCAGGCATGCTGGCACTGACGCCATACATTACACTGGTTAATTGGCTATATCTGTTGGATTCACTAAACTCCAGTCTAGCAATTTTAGTTCTGGTACGCGATTTTCTAAACTGGGCGTGAACCACATTTTTTAGTATGAATCACTTGAATTGAGCATTAGTGCATACTAGAAAGAGGACAAAAGTCAGAGAAAGTGGTCCTTTGTCCTGTTTATAAAGTTCCTCCCTTTTCCAAACCAACTGATTGAAGCTAAACCAGTTATTGTAAATGCATGCAATGGAAGGCGTTTTATCTCCTTTGCGTGCTTTTTTCATCCGAGGTCCATTGAGCGAGCAGCAGAACACGAAGCGAAGAGAACAGAACAGATGGCCAAAGGAATGTTAGAAAGACAGAAACTCACCAACGAGAAGGTCAGTTGCGTCTCCTGATAATCAAAAACATTCTGAAGCCGATCGGAAACGTGTTTATCACCAGCTCTTAATTCAGTGAACACCCCATGATTTTCTTCTATGGATCTGCTTGATTCAAGCCAGTTCATAATTTATGAAGTGACGCAATAAAGCTCCTCTTCCTGTCTTTTAGAGGCAGTGGCATGCAGCACCACAGATCCCAGAATTCCGATGTACATCACACTCCCTTCACGTGCCAGGGCCAGAGAGCGCCTGCCTTATAATTGTGTTCACTAAGAAGCCCGCGGTTTATCTACGTAATATGAGGGTTTTAAAAATTCGTCGTATTTGTAGGACGCTGTTATCTCAGCCGTGCCCTATATTTATTATCATTTATAATTTGATATTGGTTGGACGAGTTTTACACCTCTCAGGTACTCTCTTGTTGAAAAAGAACAAGAGAATAGGCGCTGAACTGTTGGCTCGCAATCATATGTACAATAGCCGACTGCGAGCAGTCTCCCTTTTTCTTCAGATTTAGTAACCGGAGTGCATTTGCGCGAAAGCCTCTCCCGTCTCGCGCCTTTCATCACGCACGTGGTCGTTTTCATGTCTCGCGCGTTTCGCTCGACGCACTAAGAAAAAACAGGGAATGCTCGTGGTCTCTATGTACAATGTCTTTCCCTTGTTTCATTTTACTTGCGTGTTCTCTTGGTTCAGGTAGTTTGCTGCTCTTTATTTAAGTTAGTGTTAATCTAGATTTTAAGTATATATAATTTTTGTTTTAATTTGCAAGGAAGCTGAAAATGCGCGGGTGAGTTTATTTGAACTAAGAGCTATCACCGCTGCTGTCGAATCTTCCGGACAGAAGAAAGCTGAAGCGCAGGTCAGCAGAGTGATTTTTTCTTCCATTGTTAGCAGTCAATATATTTGTGAGTACACTGAGCGTCTGTGGCTCAGAAGGGGATATACCTCTGAAAAACAAATGCCCGACAATCTCATAAAAGTGTTTGCCTCGAACTCTTGATGTCGCCAGTTGAGAAATAATTGATACTCTTATGCACTACGTATCTTAGACAGTCAGTGCTCGCGTTTAAACTTAGTTTCAAGGTTTCATTTAAAGCTATGTTCTTCACGTTTAGCAGTTTGTTTACAGGTTGTTATTTTAACTTATTTAGATAGATAGATAGATAGATAGATAGACAGACAGACAGACAGACAGACAGACAGACAGACAGACAGACAGATAGACAGATAGATAGACAGAACCAGAACTACGTATTATTAGGGAGTAACTTGTACTCTGTTACTTTGTTTTCTTAAAAACAAAACCTGTATACTTCGATAGGCTCAAGCCGAGCGGTTACTGATCGAAGGAGAAAGTGCGATCGAAGGTATGAAATTGTGTTTCCAACAACTTTAAACCTTGTTACCGCTTTTTATTGCAAAAATACAGGTTAGATTTTTTCGATACAGATAGGGCGATTTCTCTTATTTTTGCTTTTAATATGATTAGGATGCTTTCAGATTGGGTCAAAAAGTTAGAGCAATCGCGGTTCTCTTGGGCGAGACTACTAAACCAGGTCAATATAGCTGGTAGTTATTTCTAAAACTTTTGCGCTTCTTAGTTGCCAAACTGAACGCGGAAGCTGCCGAGATAGAGTTGAACGCCGAATTACAGTCTCAAGAAATGGTGAGTTAATCTGTACAACAACCTAAATACATATCCATTCCCACGTCAGTTTGATGTCATAGATGAACTTTAACTTAAAGTGTGTGTACTAATTTAATTTTAGCTCGTTTAGTAATGATACTTCTGTTTGCCGATTTATAGGAGAAACACGGTGAACTTGAACATCAAAAACAACTCAATGAACTGGAATTACAGAAGGCCAAGGAATTAGCGGAGATTGAGGTTTGAAGCATTCTGCTTAGTGTAGTGTAGAGAATTTATTGCCTCTTCTAACATGAAACATGAAGTGTCTAACCACTGTGAACAGAGTTTTTAAGAAATCGAGATGGATTGTTCCATGGTACCCGGCCTGAAAATGCTTTCAGGAAAGCTCAGGGACCTTGAATTCACGATCCTGACTTCTTTAGTTACTCAGTACATGATACCTTTGAATGCAAAGACCCGCCTCCCTTTAAGACTGTTGAAAATGTACCCATACCCGTCCGTGTCTTCTATTGTGTGATTTTTGTATTTATTTATTTTTCTGGTTAATTAAGGTATTCTTACATCTTGTTACTCTATTATTCATACTTGGCCCTGCTGTAACAAACTGGCTGCTCCGTTGTTTCAGTTTCCTTATTACTCTAGTTACGTCTTTTGTCTACTTGTTTTATTCCCTTCTGGCCCAGCTAATAAATAAAATAAAATAAACTGAAAAGCTCAACTGAGGTAGCCTGTTTCAGACTTTCTGATTCTCGAGGCATCGGAGTAGCGCGCGAGAGAGACAAGCAGCCTCGCTGCTGTTTTTTTCGCCCTCGCATTTTATTCCTCAAAAATAGGCTAGCGTAAGGTC
Organism: Porites lutea; assembly: GCF_958299795.1. Taxonomy (NCBI): domain Eukaryota; kingdom Metazoa; phylum Cnidaria; class Anthozoa; order Scleractinia; family Poritidae; genus Porites; species Porites lutea. The sequence goes on along the minus strand of NC_133204.1, from coordinate 49,804,454 downwards.
GCTAGTGATTTTGCTTTGTAAAAAAACGTGGGGTACTGATTTATATTGCACATAACTCGATATAATGATACCAGACACTTCGTCAATAAACTTTTACCTTTGTCTCTTGGTAAAATAGATCCAAAGCGGCGGTTTAAATGTTGTTTTCTTATCATAGGCTAATAAATTTGCGGCAATGGTCAAAGCTGTTGGCCCAAAGACTATCAGCAAAATTGCTCGTTCTGGTCCCGAGTCGCAGGTAAGACCCTTCTTGATCTCTGCTCTCAGAGTTTTAAGAGAATAGACGCGAACCCGCAATCTCCTTCGGTACGGGAGCAGAGAGAGCATACACTCGCCACTCGCCTCTCACCAATGTGGCCCGGGTTCGAATCCCGTGGTGGACGCCTTATGTGAGTTGAGTTTGTTGTTGGTCCTCTCCTTTGCTTCGAGAGGTTTTTCTCCGGGTACTCCGGTTTTCCCCTCTCCTACACTTTTAAATTCCAGTTCGGTCTGGAACGCACGGACACGTTGAAACGAGTTGTAAAGAACTCCTAAGTACTTAGTGGGCAAACAAATTACAACAAATTACAAATACGTTGAGAGGTGTATCTCGCTTTAAATGGCTCTAAGTACAGTCAGCTTCAGAGTTTTGTTGAACAGATAGTTATGATGGAGGTCTCCGAGGTATACTGCTTACTTAAACTTCATATCTCAGGATAAACTTGTAGCTGTTCAAAAAGCCTCTTGACCACGACTGTGGACTTCGTCACTTTGCGCGAGTTGAGAATGTACGTTGACAGACTAACGGTGAAATTTGTCTGACCCAGACTTCTTTTGATTCGGGTCTCGAGCAAGTTCGTTCATACGCGTGGTAACTTTTGCCTCGGTTCGGTCACTTGAGTGACCCGATTTATATGGCTCTTTTCACTACCTTTCCCAATTTAACGGGGTTAAATCTAGGTTCGATTACCCGCCGCTGTTCGGGAAAATGAGCCCGCACTCATCCCCCTTCGGGGAGGATAAAAGAGCGGACCCGGGAGACGGCGGAAATCGAGCCTAGGTTAAATCCAGCTGAGAATCTTGGTCTGACAACTGATCTTCCCCGATGAGCAGGAAGAAATTAAGCTTCAACAGTAATTTATTTCTATGTTACTCATATGACTGATACCATTCCTTCCCCGACAGGCTGGCCTTCTCAAGGGACTGGGAATACAGAATGTGTTGATCACTGATGGAACTACTCCACTGAATTTGTACCAGTCTCCTGGCGGATTCATGCAGTCCGGAATGACAAACTAGAAAATTATAACCATTTAAATGATATATTATATGCATTTTTTTCGCACAGGAAGGGTCCTTGTTCGGCGGCGGATTTACGGTTCCATAAGAGATATACCCATTCGTTTAAACTACAATCTGTTTAGCCTGGAAGGTGAAATCGTAACTGGATTGTGGAGAATTTAGGAGATCATAAACTCCGTTAGATTCTTCCCATTCCGTTTCACGTTAAAAACCCCCAAGAATTATTTGTTAGCAATTAGAACATTTTTCTATGATTGAACCCACTCTTAGACTCTGTTGAATCGTACTGCACTCAAAAGAGTTGAAGTAAAGAAAATGTAAGGAAACTCGGGTGCATATGAATTTAATAACTTCCGAGTAAATCTCTAGACTCTATTTTTGTGCTTGTTAGTTTAATATAAGGTCTGTTTAGTAATGCTATATGTGAAAGTATACCTTACTCACTTGTCTTATTATTCATTCAAAATATTTGTCCGTTTCTCTATTAAACGATCACTTTGACAAGATGTACCATCCTAATGTAGCAGATAAACAACTGTGTATATAGCCAGGTGTTTCGGGGTTTTTTACTTCCTCTCCTTTGACACAAGAAAAGGTAGAGACAATGTTGAGGTCGATCTGTCCGATCTCTTGTCGTAGGACAGATATTTCGCTGTTTCATGATCCTGAGCAATTGTTAAGTTTGTCAATCCTGTATTAAACGATCAACCTTGACTGTAACTACCGGGTATTTTGAAGATTTTGTCAAATGCATTTTAATGATTTTGTTAATATCGTGAAAAAATAATTTTCCTCGCGTTAGTAAACATCGGCATGCTAACTTTCGTCGCTTTTGTAGTGCTTGTTGGTACAGCTGCATCATTTAACGCCTTAACTTTGTCTTCAGTCACCAGACGCCATTTTGACTTCAAATCCAAAACAGTGAATACCCTAGTTATGGGAGCCAATTAATAATTGAACTGACCAAATTTTTAGAGAGGTAATAATAACCTTTACCTGGCTCGAAATACATGATCCAGTAAGTCCATATCAGCCTAGTCCCCAGGCTTTTTCGGCTCGGTCGTTCCTGGACTCTACCATGAGCTGTGACGTCACCGACAGATACTCGCCCGCTCTCTCCCAGACTTGGCGCGGACAACGGATTAAGAGAGAACGCTTAGGGACTAGGCTGAGTCCATACAATGCGATGCGACAGGGGCCGCAGAGCAGTATTTAACTGAGCCGTCCCTCGATTAATCGCTTCACAACCCCTCTCGCAATCTTCTCTTTTCTTTATCCCCTCCCTGTCAAGTTAAAAATTGACAACTTGGATAACAAACATAGCTGAAGTGGAGTCTGATGCAGCAAAACTGATCAGTGATGATTCAAGCTCTGATGTTGAGTACTGAAATTTATCAAGGAACCAAATTTGGAACACTTAAAAAGCCCATGTTCAGTTTATTTAATGTGATTGTTTTTTAACATTTAATGGAATAATAAAACAGAATATATAGGGCATGACTTCCAGTGAGCAATATTTGAAATAAACGCCGTCCCTCAAATAATCGCCCCTTTTTGGTGCGAAAAAAAGGAATAATCGCGCCCGTCTATTGTCGAGGAAATACTGTATGGAAATACGAAAAAGAACCTCGATATAAGTTAACGAACCTCGTTATAACGAAAATATATCGAGGTTCCATGGTACTTAATTTTATTTATTTATTTTTCAAAAAGTGGGGGGAGCTCCTCCCCCCAAACTCCCCAGCCCCTCCCCCTGCGCGGGCCCTTTGCGACTGTTACACTGTTACGTAACCGGCAAGCCGTTTTGAGATTGGGATGGCTGTGATCTTGACTCGAACTCTTCCCGGTATATTTGTCAATGAAAGTAACATTTTTAATCGTAAAATCAGTGCTGTTTGTACGTCTTTGATCGCCTCATAAATGCTCATGTTTTTGGTCGGAATGAAAACATCTGTAGTAAATATGTCTCGCATCCGCTTTCCGCATTATTATTTTTTTTCACATTTTCCTGATAAAAAAACAGGGACACCCAACGAGAATATAGTTCAAAACCACTTAAACATAGTAGTGTTAAACGTATTTTAGTATTTAAACATATTTTTATCCCCTAAAAAATTTTCCTTCTGTTCGGATTTCCTAGCTGAAAGTCTATTGATCCGAAAATTTTAGGGATCAAAACTTACCTTTTTGAAAATTTCAGCCAGAAAAAAGCTCCCGCGATTCTAGGTGACCTTTTAAGGGTAAAAATTCGTTAAAAATGGTCACTTATATCATTTTTTAGATGGTAGAAAGTCCTAGCAGAGGCAGGGAAGCAAGAAATGTTACAACAAATGTTCCGAAAATTCTAGATCTCAAATCGTCTTCGGAACAGTTATTTTCGGAAAAATTGACCGCGTTGTGCCAGTTGTATCGTTGTCTCTCCCTGCTATTTACTTCAGTGAAGATGATACTTTAGACATCAAGTGTACTTACAACGTCCTTTTTTATACGTCGAATTTAAAGCAGCTTACTAGTCCAGTCTTGAGCAAACAAAACCCTTTTTGTTAATGAGAATTTGGTTAACACTGAATACCTGCAACTCTAACGCGAAACGGAAGAGGAAAGACAGTATTAAAAGCTGGAACACGATATTGCCGGACGTGAAAAACAGTAAAGCAAGTTCAATTACAACAAAACCGCAATATGAAAAAATATTTTTAACCACTGAAATTCAATTTCACCTGCGTTTCTAACGGAGCAGCAACCAAATGCAAATTTCGGTCATTGTTGCCTTGTGTTTTTGTGGTAGATATCCCATTGTGTAGATAAAAGTATGGAAATCACCCACAAAATATATAGTTCCTACAATTTAGAAATATTCATATGTAGCGTTACGTTCTTCATATAAAAAATACATATTATTCGCATCTCATTCAGTGTCACATTAGCAGAATTTACAAGCCATTACCAAACTTTCGTGCTTGAAGTTGGAAAAAATTATGCTCATTAGCAAGCTGTTTTTCATCTGTCCTTATTTGATCTTGGGTGGTAGAACATCTGCCTGCACGGGAAATTTGCCATGCCACTGAACCAATTACCATAGAAAATCTTTTGCAAAACAAACTTGTGTTCTCCTTTTTTCGGGCATTTTTCAGTCGACAGCAACAGGAAAAAAAAAGTCAAAATGTATTCTTAAGCGATTTCTTTCGATTTTCACACAAGCAATATTTATCGCGTTCTTTGTTCAATGTCCGCCAATCATGGAATATTGAATTACAATAGGGCTTTGTTCAATTATTTGCCTTGACAACTGTCCCCGCATAATTGAGATCAAATGTGTGGCGCTTGTCTGCGATAACAATGGTCGACGCAGGCAACCTTTGTTTGACACTTCCGCCATTCGGCGTGCTTTCAATTCCTCGCATTCTATTGGCTTACTAGAGAACAATGCGGCCCACACAGTGAATAACCTAAAGGAAAACAGATATTGTTCCTTTCGGCATTGTTCAAAGACAGTTTGGATTTTCGCCATTTGTTTTCGCTTTGGCGTTGAAAATCCGTCTCTAAACCACCAACGATTGTTAAGATTTGAAGATTTTCGTCCGAAATTGGAGCTCACATTTCGTAAAACTCGCGCGTTTTCCGCCTTATCACGTGTTTCCTACTCGTCACGTGATAAGAAGAGATGTCATTTCTCTACCAGTGATATTGAAGTTGTGATCAAACTCGACAATGGCTGCGGTAGCGACAGGAGTGAATAACGCGATCTCCAACGGGCCTGAACTCGGTGAAGTGAAAATTGAAAAAGTAGAACAGATCAACACGAGTGATCAGAACTTTAACTGGAAAATTGCGACGACGGCGCCGACCTTTGTCGACGCCAACACGTTAAATGCGACGACAAACGTAACAGAAAATAACACAGCATCGGAGAACAGTGTGGTAGTCTCTAATACTCAAATCGATGGTTCAACTTTGAAGCTCGTTGGTTTGCCATTGAAGACGCAAATTATGCCTGGACCCTACTCCGAAGTGCAACTGCCGAAAAAGGAGAATCATGTTAAACGGCCGATGAATTCATTCATGGTTTGGGCACAGTCTGCGAGGAGAAAACTAGCCGAGCAGTATCCTCATGTACACAACGCTGAGCTGAGTAAAATGCTGGGAAAACTATGGCGAATGCTTCCTGCGGCTGAAAAACAACCCTACGTTGACGAAGCGGCGAGATTAGATAAAAGGCACAAAGAGGAATTCCCCGACTATAAATATCGACCGAGAAGAAGGCAAAAATCGATGAAACGACCGTACGTTCAGGCACGAGTGGCAGTGACTCCGGGCTGGGCTACAAGCGGTCAAGCGCAAACTCCGATTGCAATGAATGGGACGGCAACAATCGCTACCCAGAACGGCACGTTTCCACAAGCAGTTTTACCGCAAAATTCCCAAGTAGCTCAAGTTTTTCAGCAAGGAATACAGCCAGTTCAAGCGGTGAATACCGCTGGCACTGTAACTTACGCCCCAATCGGGAGCGTGGGCTATGTACCAACGACTCCTATCCCGGGAGGTAGTATGATTTTACGACCGACTTTTGTTACTACGGCTGTAACGAACCCTACATCCATCCAGTCAGCAGCTACTGTAGCAGTACAGGCGGTGAGAAGTACTGTGGCAACAACATTTCCTACCCCAAGTTATGCCATCCCTCTCACCCAGTACGCGGGTGCTCCAATCATTGTTTCGAGCGGTGTCAATAATTTGGTTAACGCCGCTGAAAACACAAACAATACATCAGAGAAAAGTTCTGAAACTGCAGCTCTAACTACTATCACTATCCCTGCCTCCATAGCTGGCTCTGTGGGTACTAATTTGGCGACTATCGCTGCTGCTGGACTTGTGGCCGCTAACCCGGATGGCTCATCACAACAACCCAAGAACAATGAAAGCCAACCCGATGTGCAAAACAGTTCCGCTTTAACCGTAGCTGTCTCAGAAACCGCAGAGACACAAACTGAACGTTCAACTGCAGATCGTACGCAGAGTATTGAAGTGAAAACCGCTGAAGGCTGCCGTATTTAATTGGGGAATACAATAATATCTATCGTGGAAGTCTTGGTAGGCTATATACAGCATTTCTAAACTAGCGCATCCAAATTTTTGTTTATTTATTTACTTTTTAAAATTTGTAACATGGTATTCGAGTTGGCCACTGCTAGCTCTGCTCGCAATTCGTATTTTCCAATTGTCTCGGTTTTGTCCTCGAAGTTTAGATTTTGTACACGTGCGATTATACTTCCATTGTGTACTCACATGTTGCACAATTACATAAATGGACTGCAATTTTCAGACATGAGCAATTGTCTGTACAGAATACCTTGATTATGTTTTGCCCAATGTTCCTCACGTCATCGAGTTGTCTTTTGTTCAAGGCCATTCTTAATAATGTACTCGTGTTTTTTATTGTTTGCCGTTTCTAAGCGGTATTTCACAATTCAAAGCATTTTTAATTGCTTAGAAGATTAACAATTTTTGCCGTGCTTTTTTCGCTCGGTCACTCAACGGTTATTCGTTCGCTTGGTTTTTCTTCGACTATTCAAATTATGCCTGCGATTTCACACGCCTTTTCAAAACAAGGTGTGTCTTACGTTTCGAGTAAATTCGACTCTCCAAATTTCTGTGCAAACGTTGAGTAACAGTCCAGATCACACAATCGTTCAGTAGGTTTTGTTTATGTACACAACCACCGTTCTAGCGCGATCAGTTTTGAGGTATTTATTGCCAGACGAGCATTCATTATTTATTTTACTTTACAAGCGGGACTGATTTTCTCTGTCAAGGACGTAAATGAACCAGCCCCAATTGAAAGTGGTGTTGACGGCCGTCAGCGAATGAATATTGTATATTAAATTGTTTCCCGGCCATTGTCCCTGGAGCACCGAAAAGATTTGATTGTTTTAGTTGACACAATGCCTTGTACATTTCAATGGTTTGAACTCGTGCAAATATCTATTTCAGAAATGTAGTCTATTTCAGGCTTGTATCAAGGCGAAGTTTCTTGATTTAGACTTTCACCTCATTTGTACCGTATATAACCTCTCTTTCTCAGTCTTTTTTTTCTCAAAGTTAACCAAAGTTAAGGCTCAAGATTATGTTTTGTGAGGGTATTTCTCCCAGCTTGAACAAATTTTTAAAAGCACTTGTGACTGCTGAAGTTTCATGTCAGATACTGATTACATGGGGTGCATTGGGCAAAAATGATCTGTTCTTTGTAACATTGTATTTGAAACATTTTGTAGTGACAACAAAGTGTGCTGGGTAGCCTAATTTTGAACCTAAAATATGTCTGAATATAAATTTCCTGTGAACGATACATCCTACATGAACCTCTAGTACATCTGCCACAAGAAACAAAATGGATTCACCTTGCAGAATTAGAGTGCAGTTTTATCATCAATTTCTTCTGCTGCTTTAACGTGAGGTAACGGCTGTGTTCAGTTTTCAATATCTGAAATGTCTAACCTTCTCATTAAACAGCTAATGTTGCCAAGTATATGCTCCAAACATTCAAAGCAGATAAATGCAACTACATCAGAAACAAAGTTAAAATAATATTATAATCAAAACGTCTCATACTCAGAGCTGTATGTAGGCAGGTTACAAGTGGAGTTTTTTTAACCCATGCATGACAAAGCTTTAAGGTAGAATAATTATTACTTCTCAATCAAGCCAAGTTTTTTCTTATTTTGTCTTTATTAATTTTAAAATTGGTACTTGTGGTATTTAAGTCTAGAGTTGGTGGTTTCATTTGGCTCTTAAGTTGACAATTATCCTGCATGTGGATATTCTACTTTTATTCAAGTAGTTATAGTATCTAATTTTTGTGGTTATGAAAGGTGGGACAAGTGAATTATTGTTAACTTTTATCTTTGTGATCCTATACCAAAGTAAACTATAACAATGTTCTTTGACACTTAAAAAAATTTGATGAAAGTTTCAGGTGTAAGTCCTTCAAGGTCACATTCATGTGTAGGTTAAGCAAGAAATTTTCATTCATATCTTCTAAGGGGTTCCTAGAGAAGCCATTTTAATAATAATTATTCTATTAATTGACTTAAATGGTGGTAGTTGGTTTTAAGCTTATTTAACAACTAAAGATACATTAATTATCATATAGTTTAGAATATAAAGTTTATAATAGTTAATTTCAGCATACAGTATATATATACAATTTGACATTCTGAGGTTGAAATTCACCTTCGTTTTACAGTAATTGATTTTAAACAGACATACAAGACCATAAACATTCTCAGAGTAACTGTTCATATAGTAAATAATATAAATATGGTGTCTGATTCAAGGTCGTAGGAAAATTTTTACTATTTGTAACATATATTATGCATATAGTTACCATGTAACTAACAGAGTAATCATGAACTTTGTGTTATTGTAAAGCATCATATATTTGATTGCATGCATGAGATAAAAAGACCAATTTTATCAATGAAATTTAAAGGACATTAATGTTATTATTTTCTTAGTCAACTTCCACACCTCTCCTCCCGGCTCCACCCCTGACAAAGACACTTGTGACTGTAGCACCTTGAAGAGCTGGGTGTCTAAGCTACAAAAGTGTCTACTAAATAGGCGGGAGTCTGTCTGGTTATCCATTATTAGAGACCTTATGAAACTACGATGGCGACAGCAATGGGAACATCTAAAACACAATTAGTTTTATGAGCAAAACAACAACTCTGCACATGCATCACACTTTTTTGCACATTTCTTTGCCATCCCCGCACAGCTACAACGTAAAATGAACAAATTTTGAGTTTACTTGAGAACAGAAACAGCAACGCAATAAACTTTGCTGTTGCTCTCTCTAAACTCAGATGTAGTCCCCTCTCTTCAGTTCGAACATAACTTCTGTACTTACAGGTAACTGGGTGACTTAGTATAAGGTCAAAAAAGTTTCAAAGGACCCGAAGTCTGTTTGCAGCAACATTTTCATTGGTGTCGCCATTGTGGGATTGTAATGCCCCTATTGTTGGTCTTGGAGACACAAGTCAGTAAAGTAGTAATGACACTCCTGCACTTGAAAAAACAATTCAACAAATATTTCAAGACTAAGTCCACCAGGAGAAATTTGGTGAAAACAGTTTACTGCATTGCAGTTATACATATGGAAAACCTAACAGTTGGAAGCACTTGTTGTGTGTGAGTAAGATTTTAGTATTTGTTTGGTTACCATTAGTAAGATGTTAATGTCTGTCGTGAGGGTGTTAATTAAGTACATGGACCCATGCACATGACATGTGCATTAGCTTATTTAAAACTGCAACCCAAGTATTGCCACACTGTTACGTAAATAATTCACTATAATTGTCGTCTATGGCAGCTTAGTTTTAAGGCTTGTCTGTATTCTTAAACAAGTGACAAAAGGCATTTTGAAACAGTGATTTTCCTAGATGCAAGCAATTGAATCAAACTTTTAGTAGCCAGATTAATGAGCCCCTTAAGTCTGTTTACTGATCAGTACCTAACTTCTCCTTGTAATATGAGTATGAGTGAAGTCAGGTTGTGGAAAGTTGCGATGTACCTAACCTCCCACGCAGACATTCTTAGGGGTTTGTCACGCGTTACTGCCCCACAAACCAGGACCGCCTGATGAACCCCTTAAGAATGTCTGCATGGGAGGCTACGATGTACCTGGTGCCTTGATGTTTAAAGGGGTTACCTAATCAGATTTTTTTTGTATTTATCCCAAAGTTTAATCAAAAGCGATAAAATATTCTTCATTCATTGCTTCTCTTGATGTTATCCAGGGTTTTTTTGTGATCAGAAAACTAGGTACAACAGTTTCGTGAATTTTGGGATTGTTGTAGCCTCTTTAAATATCTACCCACCAGTTACAAAATATCCTTGGAGACTGGTGAAAAACTGTCTTTTATGCTGACATAACATTTGGGTAAAACCATTAAGCAATAATGTGGTATTTCACCTAAAGATGTTCATAAAATGAAAAAAAGGTGCTAAATACATTCTTTTCTTTCTTAGCCATGTTGTGTGGTATATATTGTAAAGGAAGCTGGTTCTGCATCCATGTTAGTCAATGATAATTATTTAATGTCAGTGTTTTTACCAAGAATAAACTTGAAGAACGCCATAAACGTGTGTTGGGTTGTCTTTGAGTTAAATGAAAAAATTTGCTGTTGTACAGTTTGTTTGAATAATGTAAGGAGAGGAAATGCTTCTATCCTGAAGATGCTTAATAAATAATTTTTAAATTCTGGTTTTGAAAATTCCCTTTTTCTTTATTTCTAACTTTTGGGGTTATTGATAATTTTCACAAAGTTTAAAGGTTTCTGGTGAAACAAAGCAATCATTGCGGGCGTCAAGAGGAGCTCGCAATCCATTCTCGTCCCCAGAGCCCGTCGTTTCTTGGTCACGTGGTTGGGAAACGAGGGGCCGAGTGGCTCTGGGGACGAGAATGCTCGCAATCGTAATCTCCAGGTTGTTATTACGCATGCGTCGCATGTATGTACCCAGCATTCGTTCATTCTCGTCCACAGAGCCACTCGGCTTAATTTGTAACGAACCAGTGATCAAGAAATGACGGGCTCTGGGGACAAGGATGGCGTTCGTTTGGACTTCCACTAAGAATGATGGCATGCATAGAACGCAATTTGATCACGTGCGTTTGGACCTTCTATCACTCGAAATCTGATCACGTACGGTTTTGACCATCTGTCACGTGAAACTTACGCAAAGCACAGCGTTGGAGCAAAAGCGTTTTGACCTTCGATCGTTGTCGCCCGCACTCTGTAACCTTTGCTTTTTACTAGTTTATTAATACTAGAAGTAACCAGGGATTAATAAATGCGTTCGAACATTGGTCATGGGAATTGAGGTTGGTGCAGGGTGTCTCTTTGAAGATACTTGGCGCAGAGACTAAAGGGAATAATACAAAAGAAATGAATTATTCTTTCCTTGGATCCAAGGATGAGTTTTATTAAAATTCGAAACTGTGTGTGGTATTTATACGTACGAAATTTTCAAAAAACATAACATTTACTTCCAAAAAGGATTGAGTTTAAACTTACCGAGTACAACAGACCTGACGAGCAGTTGACTTATGAAGAAGATGAACAGCACAGACGAAGAATATACTTAGAATTTGTGATGTAAATGCTAATTTTTAATTACTTGTTTTAATTTAATTACTTTTAGTGGGTAAGAAATTAGTTACTATACAATGATAATACTAGTAGTTTTGTATTTCTTCTTTTTTTTTTGGCACGGCCTTATAAGCTTTTCAGCTTTAATTACTACCGTGGATAAGTTAAGTTTGTTGATAGATTGATCGATAGAAAACGAGCAAAGCGGCACGTGGAAGAAAAACATTCGGGCGCATTCTGATGCTTTTAGATGCGCGCCGTGGAGTCTATGACATACTTCCGGTAGTTGAACCAACCTAAAAATCGAGATTCTTTCTGCTAAATGCTTGTGCCTAGGCTTCTCGCGTTCAGTTTAGGTTGCGTCCTCCTGACTTCGAACGCAATAAACAGACTACCGTATAGAGGAGTTCACGATCATAGTTGCATCATGGATAATCAGGGCAAGAACGCAGCTAATTCTTCTTAAATTCGTATATTTGATGCTTTCTCCTTGAAAAGAGTAACTTAGGAGGTCAAAGAAACTATACCTTAAATCTGCAGTGCAACGAAGTCCGTGATCAGTTTCTAGAAAACCTTTACAAAAATTGAGGTTTTCTAAAAACTGATCACGGACTTCTCCTAAGTTACTCTTTTCAAAGAGAAAGCATCAAATATGTGAATTCAGGAAGAATTAGCTGCATGGCTTTGAATTCCAATACAAATCTTTGAATTTCCCGCCATCTTTGCCCTGATTACCCATGATGCAATAATGAGCGTGAACTCCTCTATTCACTCGAATAAGCGCCACACTTGGGACAAAAAAACCTACAGCGGTTACCACTAACACGCTCCCTCGAATGGTTTTTTCGTCTGTTGAAACCATTCTCGTCCCTAGAGCCACTCGGCTAAATTTTTAACGAACCAGTGGAACCTGAGTTTTCGTGGACGTCAATCAACGATTTCCATGGTTTTCTCACGTGCTCTGACAAAGAAGGTTCCCTCGTCGCTGAATGAAGGGCGAAGGCTTATCAGACCACAACGGCGAGCTGAGTGAAATAGCCGAAATACACTCTATAGTTAACGTAAAGGTTTTCAGGTTGTTTATTTATTTGATTGTATTAAAACACGGGAGCCGTGGTCGAATTGCCAAGGAGCATAAATTCAAAGAAGCGAAAGATATCACCGACAAGGGACAAAGGTTTCCCCTGAAATTTGAATTTGAATTTTGTAACCTGTAGATCTACTTATCATTCTTCACGTTATCGAATAGAATCCTGAACTGGCAAGAACTCAGACGCTTATAGTTGCATTATGGGTAATCAGGGCAAGATGGCGGGAAATTAGAAGACTTGTATTTTTAATAGAATTCAAAGCCAGCTAATTCTTCTGAATTCATATATTTGATGCTTTCTGTTTGAAAAGAGTAACTTACGACTTCAAAACAACAATACACTAAATATGGAGTGCAAAGAAATCCGCGATCAGTTTTTAGAAAAGCTCAATTTTTCCATACATTTTCTGTAATTTTGATATTGTCCATTTACCGTGAAAATGTATGGAAAACCAAGGTTTAACTGATCACGGACTTCTTTGCACTCCAAATTGAGTGTATTGTTTCTTTGAACTCGTAAGTTACTCTTTTCAACGAAAATACATCAAATATATGAATTCAGGAAGAAATAGCTGGTTTGAATTCTAATACAAATCTTCTGATTTCCCTCCATCTTGCCCTGATTACCCATGACGCAACTATGAGCGTGAACTCCTCTATTGAGAGAGCTTATGTGTTTGTAACTTACAAAGAAGTTACAATGTTTAAATAAGTCGACAATTTGAGCTTTCTCCAACAACACTCAACAAATTCGTACTCCACATAATCTTGACATGAAGCGGTGTCATATCCTGTTGAAAAATATTGCAAAAACGGCTTAAACGCCGACATTTTCGGAAAAGGGGAAAGAATCTTCTCTTGGCCAACGCGTGAAAACCATGGTAACGGTTGATTGACGTCCACCAAACCGCTGGTTTGATCTTTGAGGGCGAGTGTTAGTGGTAATCGCCGTAATATTAAAGCACCGGCCCCCAAATAAGTGCTGCAGCCTCGATATTATAATCAAAATCCAAAGACGTTAATTCTGTTGGTTATAATGATTTCGTAGTTGAAACAATAATTATTCTTTCTTACATGATCCAATTTTCAAAATAAAAAGATAATCGCCACCCTCGAATAACCACCACATTTAAGGCATGAAAAAACTAAGAAGCGCTATGGTGCTTATTCGAGTAAATACGGTTAACTTGAACAAGGATCATTTTCCAGAAGCCGGGTCATATTATGGTTCTGGCTTATCCTATCCACCAGTTTGTGTTAGTTTGACTCAAACTTTGACCAACTGAAATACGAGATTTTCCATCTATACCCGCTAGCCGTTAGCCACCCACACCAAGAAGAAAAACTATTATTCAAATGGTAAGAAAATGTAGAAACATTCAGCCAGAAACCATGAAAAATCCGAAAACCTAATTTTAAGAACCTTGGGATCAAAATGTCGGGAGATTAATCAATCTATTAAGGAAAAAGAATAGCAATCTATGCCCTGGAAACTCAAGGATACAATCGAGGTCCTGGATGAGGAGAAGAAGGGTATTTGGCATAATAAAAATTAATAATAAAAATCAGTAAACTTTTGATGTTTTACTGCAAGTCATCACTGTCATTTGCTGTTACCACCAAGGGTCTTCTTATTTCTACATCATTCTGTCATCGGTTAACAAAATCCATTAGGGATCAATTGAAGGGATTTTCACACATTAGTATACTGTTTTTCGTTCTTGGCTTGAGTTGAAGACTTCATTGGGCTCGTTGTCGCCAATAATTTCCTCCACAGCAACCATCCTGAGGAATGACCACACAAGCAAAAGTAAGGGCTGCGCAGTCATACGGGAAAATAACGTAAACATTTACTGCAGCACGGGTAAATAGGTAAGCAAGCGGGATACAAAAATATTATTTATTAGTACGGATTTTTGAACTCTTCATTTAGAAATGAATATTGGTTTAGCTCTTTCACTTGTATTTTATGAGTTATGTTACGTCATTCTAATTTTCAATTTTCACTTAAAATTTCTCTCCAGAGTTAATTCTCTGTGTATGATAGTTCTATATTGCTACCCGCCACAACATTATGTATGATAGTGTCACCATATAAATCTACAAAACTATAACAACACTTTATTCTGTTTTTAAAACAACAATATTACAAACATTGAGAAACCGCGTTCTTGAATATGAACACAGCAAGTGCTTTTTGGGCGTTGCAATTATTGGGTACGTACCATGCACAATGAAAACTGCTTCCAGGTATGAACGCCTTTTTGTCAAATATGCCCAAAAGGGTATTGAGACCTTTTCAGTATAATTTTGCCCTACTGATTGCAGTGTACCAGAAAACATTAGATGGTGAAGGACACATTTAGTACCAACTCCTCCTTACTCAAACTCTTCTTTGGCCCATTCTCTACTAGTATCTGCTACATGAACTTTGCATTCCAAATCTGATCCAACATGATTATTTGATGCAGTAAATCCACTTTCAATTAATATTTATCAAATGACCATTATTGAAGCAAAGAAGGTTAGTTTGTTTGCTGTCAATGTATGCTTCAGGCATGCAATCACAGTACTCGTACCATTCAATGAGGGGGGGGGGGGGGGGTAGGGGTTTCACCACTTGAAATATATGAAAGGGTAGGAAAATCTGTCGTTGCATTCTCGGAAGGGTTTCATGATTTACTCATATTTAAAAGACAGTGCATTTAATACAGTTAATAGGGATACAGCGTTCTACACAAGAAGGTGAAAGGGGTACCATTTGTCAATAAAAGGTGTACGAAAGGGGTCCCTTTTCTGTCCAAAATGGTTTATAAAAGGGTAAGGGGTTGGACCTCGGGTGGAGCCTCCCTGTATAAAACTTTGTTGAGTATCCTCCTTCCCCGGGATCCAACAAACCCACCCTAACGAAACATGTTGGGAATTACACACTTGCATGTTCACTGGAATCCCATGTGCGGCTGGGAAAAACCAAACAAATGGGTCCAATTGTTTAAACATTAGGTGGCGCCATGAGAAAAATCACTATCCAGTGGATAAAAGTTAGCGAAACCGATTGCCTTATCTGGTGGGTAGTGATTTATCCAGTGTATAGCTTTATCCAACTTATGAACAACTGGCGCCAGGCATTTATCTAGTAGCAAACCCAGGAAGAACAACACAACACACACTGTCAGTAGCACAAGTCAGTCTGGAACTCTCTCTCTTAAGGACAGATACTGTTGGCCAGCAGGTACTTAGTGTCCACCCTAGAGTGCAGACTGTCTGCCTTACCAAAGGCTACCTTATTAGTACTTAATTTCGCGGTTTTGACGAGATAGTTTTTCGCGGGATTTTATTTTCGCAATTTTAGCAGGCAAATATGAAAAAAGGGCATAAAAATTCGCGATTAAAGCGTTTTCAACTTCATTTTAGTTTTTTGGTCTTTTTTTAGACTGAAGATACATATCGGAGCATACCAGTGCCAGTTAGCAATTGGTGTTTGTTCATACATATCCTGTTTATGTTGTTGCAAGCTAATTCTGTTTTGAATTTTCTATACGGGGATTAAATTTCGCGAGGATTTATTTTCGCGGGTCTTTAATTTGGCGATTTTTCCACAACTACGAAAAACGCGAAATTAAGCACCAACAAGGTATGAATCAAACATGGCAAAGACCAACTCTAGAAAGAGACTGAAAGACAGCGGCAGCAGCAGCTGACTGTAGGTGTCTGTTTCCCTCAGCTGGGCCAAAAGAATGTTATAATAGTAAGGTGGTTAGGGTTAGAAAAAGAAAATTAACAAGCCAAGCAAAGAAACACCACACAGTCATACAATACGGTAATCAATCAGAACTACATGCACATTGAAATTACAATACTTGAATTTAATAACTATTTTATCTTAGTTACAATTTTATTACTAATATTTTAAAATAACAAGCACTTTACCTTTCTCCATATATTGAAAGCTTACAGTAATTTTAGTCCTAGAATATTGAGACGTATATCAAATACTTGTACTATTCATTTTATTTTCAATAAATATTTAATTTTATCATGAACAAGAAAAGTGAAACCACCATTAGAGAAAAATCTTATAGTAAAGGACAAAGTTGTTACAGTTTGTTGAAAGTCTTCAAGTCTATAACCATTAAGCTAGACTTTAAGATCCTCATACCCATTACACTAATAATATTATTTTAATGTGGCAAACAATTTTACCACATGCTATTAGGATATGAACAGGGAACAAATGTACCCTCTCAACATTAATAGTCTAACCTATCAACCAGTTAATATCTAAGTGTTTTTAAACGACGAAATGTTCTATTTTCATGCTCAAAAATTATCATGAAAAAAAAATAACAGGTTTAATGAAGAATGTAAGAATTTCCCCTTGGATATTTTTAGTAATTCCTTTAATTTATCACCACTGTTGATCTTGAATGGTTTTCTAATATATTTTAATTTATTTTAATACAGACTGCCAGACGGAATTTAAACACTAGGCTTCTAAAACCCCATTATCAAGACAGAAGCCAGTGTCCTTAGACTCAAAATGCTAGCTCTAATTAGGTCCATTAAGGCATCTAATTTACAGATGCCAGTGTCTGGATATTATCAAAAATTATCCACGTCAATAAATTTTATGAAATTTTTTGGTATTAATCAAATTCCTGAAGACTTCCAAAGATGAGTCAACCTTTTCAAGAAAGATATGGCAAGGTTTCGATTACAGAACAAAATACCTTTTAGTTTGCTCAATTGTTGACTTGAAAGTTTTAAGAGTAATAATTATCTTGAACTGTGTCACAGTATACATACAGATGGGTACTCTTATGCATTAGTAAGCAAGAAAACTAAGCAAAGCTTTAAATAACTAAAATCATACTTTGTACAATTTAGAACTTTCCTTTATTTAGTATGTTCATTAACTAATAATATTTGGCTGAGCCTGAAAAGTTGTATCAGAATTTTTTTATCACTGATAGTTAAATACTCCATAAATTACTTTCTTGTTACGCTGCTTGATGTCTTGGTAAAAGAATACCTTTGAAGCTGTCTAATGTTATACAAGGAACCAAGCAACATTGCTTACACTCAGCTAGGAAACTAATAAATACAACAAAATAATAATTTAAGATGACTGAAAAATATATTACATCCCTACATGTCGAAATGCAGCAAAATAAACTACTTGAATGTTTGCTGTTTTTCTTTCAAAAAAGGTAGATCATAAATTACTATGGGGGTAAATAAGATTTTTAGCACTCTTTTAAATAAATTTGCTTTGCCAAAAACTTTTAAAATTAGAAAGCTCTGTACATGCAATAATTGTAGAATAATTGGTAGAATACAAATTGTCACAGTTTACCAAATCCGAAAGGACTTAAATATGACAAAAGTCTAGAAGATTTAAGAAGTTTGTTGCACTGTAACTACAGATATCCATTTAATTAATATCAGGCAAAGTAATAGACTGTTTTGCGAAATTTGCCATGTAACAGGCAGGCAGGCAAATATACAACAGTCACATTCTGAAAATTTGGAAGGAAAAGTGTGATTTTTATTTTTTAAGATGACGTCACTATTGCCAATTTTTCTATTGCAGTTTTGTTTCTTGAAAGGTATGTGTTCATTTGTAACCTATCCTTATGATGTACAGCCAGGACAAAGAATCGATGAAGTACCTATCTAAAATGGTCTGGGTAAACTATGGACCAGGACACAACAATAACTTACCATGACCATAGAACCACTTAATTCAAGTACTGTTTATAAACAATTTGTTATTGATTGGCTGTGTCTAAGAATGGCTACAGAGCATGAAAAAAAAAACCTACATGGACATCAAAGTTGATTTGGTTGGTCTACAAACACAATAATTTATTAGTTTTATGAACTTTATAGACTGTTATAAAATTGAATGAAAATGGCTGACAAAATAAATTCCAGATTGCCATATACAATGAAGGTTATTAATTTAACAAGCCCAGATGCAGTCTGGATGCACATTAACAAGAAATTACTTAGAGGAACTTAATTTTTGACCAAAATTATTAGTATGATGAGCTGTCAAATACAACAATTATGAATCATTAGTCATCAGTCAAGCCATGCTCAATGCAGGTTAACAGGATCATATTTTCCTCCTCACATTGCCATGCTAAGATTAAGCCAAACAATAATCATGGTTCAGAATAATTCTGACTAACTACATCAATGACTAAATATCACTTCATTTCTTGCACCTTAAGGCAGAATGGAAGCAAGCCCTTCTTTGATTTGCCTCCACGTAGACGCAGATCCAGCCACTTTTGACTGTTGGGAATTGTCTTGTCATTCAGGACATCAATGTCATATGCATCAATATCCACACCAGATAATGATGACAACACAGAACTGCTACTCATAGTGCTGACGTTTGACTCAAGTTCTGGATCATCAGAGCTGTTTGGAGATTGTTTCTTTTTCCTTGGCTGCAGCATCAATAACCTGATAGCACCATCCAAATGCCGAAAAACATCCAAGTTCAAGAGGTGTGACTGGATCTCAGATGAGAGGTTACTTGAGTCTGAGGCTATCCAAACTTTGACATAACCAAAATCTAGGCTTAGCTGCTGGGCACCATAAAAGCTGTTGAGATTTTAAAAAAATACCAAACTAAGATGTGTAATATTGATAGAGCTAGGAAAGTGAGTTAGAGCTAAGAACATCAAGTGTTTACTTTAAAAATGAATGCATTAAGGTCATTCCTCTGAAATAGAACCTGCACTGAGATTTTTGTCAAACATTGTGTACTGCTTTTTTGGGTTGTACAAACTTAAATTATTTTGGAATAAAATCTTGGGTACCCATACTCGTTTAGGAGCAGGAACAACTTGTATTTACACCAGTGATTCATTAAAACACCCAGTCAAGTCAAGGTACAAAAAAAAACATAAACTGCAAAGTAAAAGACTTAGTTTTCCTCATTCTTGCATCTGGCCCTGGTTGTTCAAACGTTGGATATCGCTATCCACCGGATAAATCACTATCCAGTGGATAAGTATTTGGGAAACCAATTACGTTATCCACTGAACAGATTTTTATCCGGTGGATAGCGCTATCCAACGTTTGAACAACTGGGGCCTGGCCATTAGATTAGAAGAGCAAAAGTATCAACCATCAAATGCTTCAAACTTTTTAAAGCTTCTGGACAATAAGGACTTCATAAATTCTGAGCTTTAATACTGTACTATATATTATAATTATTTTATTTTTTTATTTGGTGTCAACTAGGGGGTTAAAAATCGAACATTTTTTTTCGACCCATGAGGGTATTGCTTTGATTACACTCAAAGAAATAAAAGAAAAAGAAAGAGAGAAAGCCTTCACTTACTGTACTTCACCATAATTAAAATCACTATACACCACCATGTAGGGGTGATCACAACGCCAGAGCCAGCTCAGATTGGAATCCTTTCAATTTTATGAACAGCATCAACTACCCTTTTATATGGGATAACTACTGCTTGAGAGTTTTTTATTTCACTGCCTCTTCTCCTATTTAGCTTTTCAGTCATAACACAAAATGGGTCCCAGATTAGTGTTTACAACACTTCTGTAATTGGCAGCAAACAAAATCTAATGTACAAATGTACACATGTTGTAGTTTTTAAAGGAATGTTCATGAATTAAAACAGAATGCATATTGCTGTCTATGTTAAAAGCAGGCAAAATAAAATTAATAATTCAAATAGATGAAACCAAAGGCAACCCATCTCTAAGTCACCTGAAAACAATCTCCTGCTTGAGTATCCAATCACTCCATGACTCCATCATGCTATTCACAGTAAGTGTCAGCACATTCAGTCTACCATCCAGTGGAAATCCTTCTGTGCTTTCCACAACTGGTTCCAAAATCTGACGAATGGCATACTCTACATATGTGCTACGCTGATATGGAACACCTATAATGTTTAACAAAATAAGGTTGAGTATAATGGTTTCAATAGGCGAATGTTCTTTCACAGTTCTCGCTCCATATTACACACTTATTAGCTTATTCTCTGATCAAGCTATTAAAATAACAACTTTGGATTATTTAAAGATTATAACCATACTAGTCAGAGTCTATGCAAAGTCCAGATATATTCTGAATGTACATTATTGATAAACCAATTAATTGTACACTGAGGCAAACTGAAGAGCACTTTAAAGAGAAATTCACATTAAAGAATTTAGTGTACCTGAATGTCGGCTCTTTTTCCAGCTCTTTCCAACTGGCATGGCCTCTTGAAAGAACCCACTTGACATCTTTGTCAAATTGTTTGAAAACAGCATCCAAAACTTTTTTACCAGTCCCTAAAAGATGATAACACCATCTTAAGTTTCGGCAGATGATGTAGGAAAAAGGGGGGCTTCCAGCTCGTGTTCCTCTTGTAACAAACATAGCTGGTCATGCAGGGTACTACCTCAGAGCCATTATACACCTTACACGGTAAGCAAAATGGTAGCCTGCAAATACAGCAGTCTCTCCGTGCTCCTCACAGCTACAGGGAAAGACTCTCACTCTCACAGGACAGACGTCTGCGATTTAGCCCCAACAATTCCATATTGATCCTGCAGATTTGTCTGGAATCTGGCCAATGAGCACCAATTAGTTAACGTAGTAATAAACATATTTTGCTATTGTTTTCAATTGAAAGACAAAAGGACCCAAAGATCTAATATAAATGTAGTCTGTTAAAAAACAATCATTAATTGTGGATTATATAACACTAGCTGTTGACACTGGTACATAATAAGTATTTAATTTTATTTTAGTCATTAAAACCAACACACAAACCTCCAACTTGCTTTTCTGCTCTTGTAAACGATGATAGTGCAAGGAGAGGGAATTCCAGTTATTGTTGTGATCATGAACAACACACAATAATTGAATGAAGCTAAAAGTCTTCTTGAATGACTCTAAAATAATTGGCAGGTCCCATTGCACAAGCAACAGAAACTGTTCCAAAGACCAAGAGGTTAAAAACTGGTGCATCTTTGTGTCAAGCCAGTTCAAAGTGAAAGATAGCAGGGCATGCAGGCGACAAAGGCTTGGTGTAAGTGATAGTGCTAATACTCTTGGAACTCTGCTGGACAAAGGATCTGGCTGGTTGGAAGAACGTTTCCAATAACTTGTCATTTCTAAAATACTGTCCAGGGGATCAAAAAGCCTGATCATGGCACACACTGTCCGTGTGGCTGGAACTCCATCTGTAAGCTGGTCACCATCCATACGGCATCTGTCAGTCCCTGCTGTCACAAGAAGACTGCAAAAAGCTGAAGACAAAATTGTGGAGTTCATTAAGTTTACACAATTTAGTTCCCACTTAAGGGCAGGCTAAACTAGGAAAATGACCTGACTTTGCATCCAAAAATAAAAATCTGTGTCCGCACTCTTTTTTCCTCACAAAGTTAAGCTGGGAACATTGTATGTCCCCAACAATGTTTTATACTTCAGCCAGGTACTACTGATGGCAAATCATCAGAATGCACCAATGACTCTTCAGCAAAAAGTGACTAGTGTCACTTAGAAAACAATAATTATTTAGTTCGAGTTTGCTCGAAATAAGCAAGCATTAATTATTGTGATGGTTCATATCACCTTATGGTTATGGGATAACTTAAGGGGGTCAGGGTACATACAAAAAATTGCAACCATTTTCAAGGACTTTTCAAGGACCACCTATTAGGAATATAATATCACAGATTGTACAAAAATGCACATCCCCAGACTATTATAATAAAGCCTTTAGGCTTTAACTGTTTGCTTCACCAACCTCTCTATATTTTTCAGTTCACTTGTCTTAAATTGTTAATTACTGCATAAAACATTGAGTACTTTGGGTAAACTTAATAACCGTTAAATTCTCTGAGTTATGATTCATATTCTGTCTTGGACAACCAAAAAGCAAAGAACACTTTCCAAGCTACTACATTCAAAGTTGAAGAAAATTCAACGACTTTTCAAGATTGTGTGAACCCTGTGTCTCATGTGCAAGTGATGTAGTGTGTTCTGATTAAACAACAGATTCCCTAACACCACATATCAAGCCTCAATTTGAATTTCCAATTCTTCAACTGAAGAACGTGATATTGAAACCAATAAATAAATGAACTCAATATTAAAAATAATCAATTTGAACTTTTATTACTAATATAAATACTTGACAGGGTTTTACTGTAAAGCGCTGAACAAAAAAACTGTTAGGCAGGGTTAGGATTATCATCCAGAATAATTTCAAATAATCTAATGGAGAGCCACATATTCTACAATAACCAGTTGGGCTTATTTGCTTTGGCTTCAGACCTCTTTTAGCTGGCTTTTTTTTAACACTCTGTGTTGACATTCTTCAACAAACACGCAACTTTGGCTGCCATTCTTTTGCATTTTTTATATTTAACCAAGTGTTGTAAAGTAACTCTTTAATGCTTAAAAGCCAATTACATGAGAATATTAATATCTTCAAATGTTACCAAACATTATACCAACTATGTGTATTCTCACTGGCTACAGCAGTAAGAGCAGTTAATTTTGGAAATCGGCGCAACCTATAAAGATGATTAATTAGTTGTGTGCTGGCGCCAAGTGCATGATCTCCAAGAGCAATGACAAAGTTTGTTCCATGAGACAGTGTGTTTGTCATTATTTTCTCCATGACCGTGTATAATAAAACAACAATTACATGACGCATTTCTGTTATCCAGAATAATCAAAGTCTGGGTAAGTGCTATCAGCCTTAGTCTTCACCTATGGCTCGTAACACTTACCCTGACCTTGGACCAATATAATCAGTGAGGCAGAAAACATTGCAGTTACTATTAGTAGTATTTTCACATAACTCTTTGTTACCTGAATCCCAGTTTGATGCTGAGGCCAGACAGTGAATGTAACAGCTGACAGCTTGTAGAGAACTTGCGCCAGCAGGTGGTAAACAGCCTGTAAAAAAAATTTACTTTTTAATACACTTTGCAACAATAATGTTTTTAAATAGATTTCTTTAGCTTGTTAATATTCTGCTGTGCCAATGTAGGTTATGTGATGCTTTCAAGTGAATTGGCTCTTGTCTTAATTAATATTTTTATAAATTATGCATAGATAAGCACATAAATATGATGAAAATTGGAAGAAACAGTTCCCAAACTAATACAGCATCACATCACGAACTGTATTTGGAAATAAAACATATATCAAGCTAAATTACAGAGCTCTAATATCACCAGTAGTTGTAGAGGCCTAGAGTACCAGTCATAAGGCGTTTTGAGTCCAACCATTAAGGCAGTTACTTCAATGAGTAATAAATTTATGTCTTGGTAAAAAGCTGTGGTGTAATTTGTCTTGTTACAAGAAATTTTCCCACCTAGGATTGTTTGGTTATGACACAAAAGCATAATTTTTCACCATTACTGTATAAAAGCAATTTTACTATCACACCAGTAAAATGTAGTTAATGGAACGGGACGCTAGTTATCAGTAACCCATTCATGGCGGTTCTTTTTCAACAAAGCAATTGTGTAGTCAGGTTGTCAAGGTCAGCAAGCTCTAAGATGCACTGTATTCTAGCGTAGAACTTTATGGCCTTATTGTCTTAAGCAGACTAGTACAAGCCCCAGCGTTGGCCAATATTCTCAAAGCACTATTCATGGCTAAGAGTTTGCACATGCAATGCTGAGCTGTCTTGTAGTACAGCCTTTTCTACTGGCTATGCCAGCAGACATTGGTCTACCTATAAAAGCCTAGAACAACTGTTCAGAGTTCACTTGGGTTCCAGTGTTCAGCAAGGTTTAAGCGCTCAGTATACTATTCTTGTAAAACTTTTTCCCTCCCTCCCTCCCTTTGGAGACGAGGTTTGGGCTTTGTTTTGTGCTATGCCATCAAATAAACTAGGGACACTCCTCGCAGTGCGGTTAAGTCTGCCCAGAGACTTCCCCCAAGCTTGTTGGCCGCATTGCCATTTAATATCACCCGCAAAGCGATACTCTTGTCCGATCCAGCACGTGCTGTATTGCATTCAGCTTGTAATGCTGGGGAGATAAGTGAGGTTCTTTGGCCATGCCATTGTCGGAAGTCACACAGGCTAACCTAGTGCAAGGCAGTGCTCCCCCATTATCGCCAACTTATATTATTTGTTTTATAATTAAGTCACTTCACTTTTAACATGCATCATAAAGGAGCAGAGACATTAACTGTCTTGTTTTATGTGGTTAATTGTAATTAAAGCTAACTTAAATGCAAAACAATGCTGGTCAGCAACCTTCCCCTGTTGTGGTTATGCAGAGTGGTTGGTGGAGGTGGGGGGGGGGGGGGGGGGGGTTGCAGGGGCTTGTGTGGTTTTACAGCTTGGCTGTTGAGATCAACTCATGCTCTTTGCCTGTTTCATTGTGTGCCCAGCGACTTCACTTCCTGCCCTCCCTCCCTCTCTGTGGTAAGCATGAGGTAAGTATCATTGTTTCACTGTTTTTTCAGTGTGACAGTGCCTGGTGGTTGCTGCTCACAGGGTTGTCATGGTTACCCCACACGCTCGGCTCTTGTGCTTGTCGTTCCAACATCTTCCCAGTCACCTTCCCTAAGCTCATCTATTGTTGATGAATTTAATAAAAGGATAAACAAACATTTAAAAAAGGAGACTCTTTTATATTGGATGTTACTGGACAAGGCCGTGTACATACAAAGACTTTTACCTCAGCATCTCAAAAGGAGTTAGACAGGGTAAGCATTCTCACTACGTTTATTTTTTTCTAACTTTAAATGTTATGGATATACAAGTACTTTGTGAATATGTACATATTCTTAACTATTTACTATTAATTATTTGAGTAATCATGAATCTTTGTAAAATTCCACATCAGCCTAGTGCTGCCTTTTATTTCTGACCTTTCCAAATATTAATGAACAGATGTTTGTATGTGCATATGAGATCATAAACTGAAAATGGCAGCCAGTGGTGCCCTTCTATGCTAATGTTGAGCTTACAGTGCTGAAAAAATTTTCAGTTGTCCTCTAATCTGCAACATTACATAACATTACCATTACCATGTATATTTAAGTTAACATGACGTTGTTATATAATAATATTATAACATGCCTTGGTCACTCGCTACCAACACTTAACTGCTAAACTTACATGAGTTGGATATACTAGATAAATTCATTACATTTGCTCTGCTATAACTGAGATCGTGAGCCAAATGAGGCAAGTGGAAGGTCTTTCAAGAGCCAATTAGCTAAGCAAGTCAAATACACCATTTCTGTTTTTAGTCAAAACCTGCATGCACTTTCACAAAATTAAGGATCAACTCCGACCAAAGATTAAAACAACCTGTTTTTAAAAGGATCAGCAAGGTCAAACTTTTAGCCATTACATTGTTAAAATACTGCCCGTTAAAAAAACCTTCAGATTCTATTATTTAAAAGAAAAACCTTATAACTGGATAACTTTCTTCACAGTGTCCTAGTTTGAGTGTTTCCACTCTGTCAATGATAATTTTTTACTTCCATGATAAACTTATTTAAATTATGTACCTGAAATATCTGGCTTCCTGGCCTTTTTTAAATTTTTAGTTATTCAGGAAGTCAGTACCCTCTTATTTAATTAATTATTTTCATCTAATATCTTGTGAAATAATTGTAATATCTTGCTTTGGGTACAATGAGTTGTTGTTGTTGTTGTGTACTAGAGACCTTTAGATTTTAAGACGAGTACAACTACCAAATCGAGTACAAGACGAGTACAACTACGAAATCGAGTACAAGATTTTCTCAATACTAGGTAGTGCATTTGCATGAACCAGTGTCATTTTGGTGATTGTGATTCTACTATGAGTTTCAACTTCAACTTCAACTTTATTTAAATTTGGAAATATATTACAAAAATACATTGGGACTGGCCTGCAGTTAGCAAGGCTATTTGAGGCAGGCCAGGCTACATAATTTACTACAAACTCGATAAATACAAAGAAATTAAACGTTACACAAGTAAATATATTTTACAGTAGATACATACTATTTTACTCAAATACAAGAAAAATATTGGAGTGAATTTTAAAAATAGAATAAAATGAAAATAAAGGACAAGAGAATTGCTTTTTCATTTTCACTTTAATTGTATCTACATCAATATAGGAGTCTTCAGTTTGAAGGATACCGAGAAGTGTTGCTTTTAGTGCTCTTTTAAAAGCTTTTTTCGGTCTTTCTTTAAGAATTTGAGGTATCCCATTCCAAATTCTCACCCCAACATGCGAGAAAGCATGTGTTTGACATTGAGTCAAGATTCTTTAGTATAAAAATGTTCAGAGGTTGAGGCACGTGTACTGTAAGTATGAACACTAGAAATTCGAGAGAAGAGTTTCAAAATATTATCCAGAGCAATGTTTTTATTTACATCATACACAAGACTACAAACGGATTCATAATATAGAGACTGTAAAGGAAGAATTTTTGCATTGACAAAAAAAGGTATTACGTGGTCGTTTGTTTCAACTAAATATATTAAATGCAGTGCGCGATTTTGAAGGACAAGAATTTGGTCAAGGAAAGTTTTACACGTTGCCCCAAGAGATAAGACAGTAAGTTAGATAAGGTGTAATTAGTGACTGACAAATATTTAGGACGAACTTCCTTCAATAAAGGTAACTGTGCTAATTTCTTTCATGAAAAAGAGTACAATGGAGCTTTCTGGGGTGCTTTTTTTTATGAGAATATATGTGAAAAAAACTTTATGTCAAAATTCATACTTGTAGTCATTCTCATCCTTGAATCTAAAGGTCTCTATTTACTAAAGAGAACACAACATCAGGCAAAGAAAAACTATATGTACTTCTGCCAAGTGGGGTAAACATAACCTATTATACCTTAAATATAACTACTCTTCCACTGGGTCAAGTCTTAACTAAGATCCCTTTCAATGTTTTTTCTTCAAGAAAGAAATAATCAAAATGAAGAACAAAATGGTTACAACTGTTTAACTATTTTGAATATTATTCAAATCAGATTTTTTTTTTATTTAAAACTTCAGTGCAGTCAGAAAATGGCAGTTTGTCATTAAATGAAATTACCATTTAGCTTCACAAAACAAATGGAAATTAACAGAAATGCTTTCATATCTCTAAGTCCCCATTAATCATGTTTAGTTCCTTGGTTTTTAATCAATTGCATATTAAATGACAAAGATAAATTCACACCCATTTCACCAATAAAAATGTTGCGACATTAAATATGTGTAGAGAAATACAATTGACATTAATTTTCCACATACTTGCATGCTTTGTTAAAAACATTGTTTTCTGTTGTTTTTTTACAAAAAGCACAACCTCAAGATCAGATAGTTCAAAATGGGTTTCCTTGCATAATTTTCACCTGACCTGGCCTCAGGGGATTAATCAGAGAAGCGAAAGAATATTAACTTTACTAGTAAATGATTCCTTGAGGCCTTGTTTTGTGGGAAAAATGTATCCTAGAAAATGATAAATAAAAACAGTAGCCATTCCAGGTTTACAATATTATTAAAAAGACATCAGAATTTCACATAAAGAATATTCACCTGCTAGGTTTCCTTCTTATATGTAATGCATCATATCGTACATGATAAGAGTACACAGTGCAAAATTGATAAAGGAAAACATTCTGTGGAACTGGCCATTCGTAATATTTTTTTCTATCATTCAAATGAATTCTCCTGTTTTCTTAAGCAAATAATAGACTGACTGCAAAATGAACCCTATGCAACACGCCTATAATTCTGTTTTAAAAAGCACTCTTTAAATGACCACCAAAGGGAAAAATAGATGATAAAAATTGCTCTTAGAATAGAAACAACTGAACATTGGAGGAACTGAGCTGTTTATGGTAAAAATTCTTTAACTTAAACATTTTTGCTATTGATATTTCTAACAAATTGTACAATAAAAGAGGTGGTCTTCACATCTCATAGCTTTTTATATATTTTGTGATGACAAAGAGGCAGCTGTAAATGTACATTCAAAATGTGAAAATGAGAAACGTTTCAAGTGCACTTTGCGTGGTGCACACAAACAAAAATTTATGGCATTAATGTTTCACACAAAATTGATATGAACATATTTAATAAGGATGTAAAAGTGATGGAATAAACAAGGTCTCCCAGGATTTTGTGCCAGAGATATGGGTTGACTAACTTTGCAAAAGGTTGTTGAAGGCATTCTATTCAAAATGTAATACCATTCACCTCTACAGATCTCCCCCCCCGCCCCCCCCCCCCCGACTCCCTCCACCCCCACACAGACAAGTTCATATACACAGGCTTCCATTTTACCTTACTTCAACCTTTGTTTTCCTTTGTGTTTGGGCACATGATAATATATTGTCTTGAGCATAAAGCAAATAATTTGAACCAAGGGTTAAATTGAAAGACAAAACATCGCTAAATAAACAGCAATTTGTGAATGATGATAATGCAGAGTCCCCAGAATGTTCCATCTGCTAGAATTAAGAACAGTAATGAGAGATTACCAGTCCAGACAATAAGATGGCTCCATTGAGCATCAGTACTATTTCTTTTTGTTCAAGATGGATGCAACTTATATATTTGTTGGGTGCCATTTTTCCGTCACAGCAACATTGCATCTACACAGACAGATGATCATTGTGCTATTTTCTGTCTTAATCCATTACTTCTTTGACTTTTATTTCATGAAGTGCTTTAACTTTGCCACAAAAACAAATAGTGCATTATTTGCTATTTTTACGGATAAAGCTGCAAAAAAAATTACACAAAGGAACACAAGAAAATTCATGGGTAATTGTTTTTGCTTTGCTGGCATCATTACAAACACACATGGATTAGGGTTTGCTATATATATGGTCATATATAGCTCTACACAATCACTATACATCCAAACCATTCAAATTGGTCAGTAGGTTCCAAACCACTAAAACACACAATATTGTGTGTTTTAGATCGTCACAATATTAGTTATGAGCTTTACAATCACTACAATATTATTAACAAACTGTGATGCTGCATATTGTGAAAGCTTTTATTGACTTTTTGTCGACTAAGATTTCGGTTGCATTCCTCTGAGATGATCCAGATTAGGATTTATGGTATGTTGGAAGATCACTCAGATCAGGGCGCATCAAAGGTTCTGATGAATCTTTGGGATTTAACAGTTCCTTTGATGCACAAAAGGATGTGAACGATCTTAGACGATTAGTCCTTCTACAGATCATCTGAAAGGAATCATTGCAACCTTTGTTGGAGAATGAGACCACTGCACAGTTTTATTATGCAGCTAGAACTTTACCTCAACAGAACAACATTGCAAAATCTTTATGCTACTTTGTTTTAATATTAGATCTACTTAATATGTGCCATATACCAAATCTACTGAATCTCTGAGCAGTCAGCATAATTGCAAAAACAATATAGAAGATATATAACACAAAAACAACCTTTTTAGATTAAACTTAAAAGTAAAACATTAAATTAGAAGGGAAAAAAGTGATCAAATATCCAATGGTATGAAAAAAATCTTTAAGAAATCTGATATTAGGCAGATGAGTCAGCATTCTACTTGCTTTTTATTTCCTTTTCTTAATATTTCCCAAAAGCCTTGCTCAACCAATCTCACCTTTTAGTTAAATATTTTTGGTAATGTAAAAGAGTAAAAAATAGACTTTATTTGAAGCTGCTCCTATTAGGAATATACCGTATATTTTCAGATATCTTAAACCCATATTTTTTTGAGCCTCCTGATAAATTCAACCAACCATTACTTTCCTTCCCCAGTCTAACACTGTAATACCTCAAAATATTGTAAAAACTCCTAATAATCTTATCATCGGGAGGTTTAAAAAAAATTGCGGTGTACTCAAAGCAGAAAAGATAAGCCTTGTTATAATAATAGACACTATACTGTAAGACATACCTTATTACCTCATACCTTATTATCACTTATTTTTGAGCGCCTTTAATTTTGTGAATTTGGAATAGAAATATTTTGCGGGCCTTAAAATTCGCAATTTTGAAGAATCACCGTTTTTCAAGGTAATTAAATTTTGCGAACCAAGTACACTAGCGCTTGTTTTTAAAACTTCCATTTCTGCATTTTATTTAAC
The DNA here is from genome assembly GCF_958299795.1 of Porites lutea. NCBI lineage: Eukaryota > Metazoa > Cnidaria > Anthozoa > Scleractinia > Poritidae > Porites > Porites lutea. The sequence continues at coordinate 49,773,826 of NC_133204.1, read as the reverse complement.
TACAACGGAATAGAAACGCAACAAGCAACTGGTTGAAACATTCAACAAAGTCAGCAACATGACATCTTTTAAAAGGACACTGACATAAGCAATCGAGGCACTATTTAGTTTGATGGCACTGCCAATAAGCTTTAAGATAAGGATCGCCTCAATGTTTTCAAATGGATCTTATGCGATAAGGTTGTCTTCCCTTGAACAAGTTAGGATATTCCCACTTTGCTCCATCCTTTCGCAAAGTGCCGCTTTCCGCACTGCCTGTCAAGGGGCTGTTAAGAACATTTTTAAAAGGATAATCCAGCAAGCAGCTCTTCTGCAAACTTCTTGAGTTGTAAAATTTTTTTATTGTCTCCTAAGCATTTCGTGTGACTAGTGCACACTTAATAAGGGAGTTTTACAAAACAAATAAGAGCACCTGTATATATACCTAAAAACAAACTGAATTTTACATTGAACAAAAAACATCTATGTATTTGAAACTGGGAAACAGGCAGAGAAATATTTTGCAAGGTGTGACATATCTGTAATGTTTTGGGACCTACAGTTTTAGTTACATGCTCCTAGCAGACGGAAAATTTAAATAAAGGTTTTTATTAAGGTTACTCAATTTTGCTTCTTCAAATGAAGTCAATTTTTCACCCTTTTCAATCTTTTTTTTTTTGCAGGACTTTAATTTCACGAAATGTTTTAAATTGCGAAAATTGCGAAATTTAAGTCTCACAAAAATAAGTGATGATAAAGCACTTACCAGAAAGCCGCAAAGACTCCAACATCCTCACAATAACCATCTGAAGGAGGTCCGACCACAGAAACAATGGTCCCAGGGTACTTTCTGTTACACTTGTAAAACCAGGAATGTCTGAAATTTCATCTATTAATTCTTCTCCAAAACTGGTCCAAAGCATTGCACTGTACTGAGATTGTATCTGCTTCATGGTTTCCACATCCAGTGGCTCATTCCACTGTACACGCTTGTTAAGTCTTGGCGACCCATGTCCAGGTGAATGTCTAAGAATACCATGTCCTTCTGGATGCATTGCCAAACTACTACCCACCCCTCCCTCATCAGCCCCAGTTCCAGCAGCAGCTGTTACAACTTTCGTCTTAGGGGTTTGTAGAGGGGGAAGAACAACAGATTTTTTTTCACTGCTCATGTGCCGTCCCAAAATTAGTGTGGTGGATGTAGCAAGTTTTGATATCAAATTACTAAAAAATGACTGTTCCTGTGAATCAAACATTAACAAGGGCGACTCAGGGTCAAGTTTCAAGAGAGGGATTTGGTTTCGACCCAAAACTGACAATACCCCATTTGGGGCGCCTCCTTCGGTTCTCGTGTTGCCGCCGATTGAGACAACCCCGAAATCTTTCCACTCAAAGTAAGAAGCGAAGTCGTATTTCAGTACTCGTGAAACTTCTTGGTGTTCGCTTACAAATTTACGAACATACCCGGCCAATATTTTCGAGCGTGCAAAAGCGATGCCAGTCAAAAGTTTGCTCAGGGTTAATAAACAAACATGATCAGCAGAGGTAGAAACAGCTGGAAATAACAACAAGCCTCCTAACCTTGCCTGAGTAGAGTTCGACAGCGCAAAACGACTTTCCTCACTTAAACTCGGCATTTTATGTTCATCGTTTTTAAAGCTTTTACAGTATTCAACAAGTCGATTGAAATCTTCGATTCCTTGGCAAACGCAGTTTAACTCTTGCCGACTCAAACCCCATTTGCATTTTTCAGCAATTCGCAGTACACAAAGCAAAATATTCCCGATAAGCGAAAAAGCCCTTTCTGCGTGTTGATGAAGCGTTTTGTAAACCATCGACAAATCATCGTGCATATCAGGCAAAGAACTTCGAAGCCAAGGGTCCGTAGATACCATTTTTGTCAACGATACACGGTACATGTACTGAGTCTTAGCCTTTTGGCAAATGTTATGAAATCCCTCAACTTTGAATGGAAAGTCGCGTGAAATTTTCCTCCCGTTCTCCATGTAAGAAGTGTAGTTTTCAAAGGTTTCCTCCAGTTCTCCAATAAACTCGGCGGACGCTTGAAGCCGAACAAGACATTCTCTCGCCAACACAATCTTTGAGCGATCGCCAAATTTTCGACCGATATCAGTGTAAATCTCATTGAGGCGAACACCCTGTTCAAAATGGCCAAAACTCACCGAGTCATGTTGAGGTCTCAAGCAGGCATTTTTAGCCGGATTCACGCTATTGAACACTTTCTGAAGAGTTGTGAAGTTCTTGTCCAAATCTTTTGGCGAGATTTGAGTAACCGAAAGTCGTTGAAACGCGTTGTCGCTGCCATGGTTGCTGCTTTCCGAGCCGAAATTCATGGCACTTTTCCCAGCGCTTTCCTAACTCTTGTTGTCCTTTCATAGGTACAATAGCACAGCAACAAGGGCATGCTGCTATTACTGTCTCTTCTTAACCAGCATTTATGTAGAAATGTGTCGTCGTTAATTCAAACCAAAGCCGGTCAAGACAGCACTCACACTTAGACCATCTTTGTTGATAAAAAAGAGAACCTCTTCCCCAGTTCACTAGCGCGGCTAAACCGGAAAGACCTTGGCAAAGGGACTCTGACCATTTTTTGCAATACTGTAAATGGCCTGGTTTGAAGTAAAATGATATATTATTGTAACAGAATACTACAGTGTATTGTGGCTACGTTTTCAAGTTTTGTTTTACCTCGAAGTGACAACAACACAAAATGCAAATTAATTTTGGGTAGGATTTTTTTAACTCTTCATTTTAACTTCAAAAGAAAGAAACATACGAAAAGAGAAGAGAAAACGTTGTACCCAAAATATGAAACATTTAAAAAGATATAGAAAAAGGAACGCTTAAGACCATAGCAGGGGGAAAATGGAAGAAAAATACACCATTAAACAAAAGGACTGATATTGGTAAAGGAAAATATTTCATGCTTAAAATAGTTTCCACTCAGAAAACTTGACAACATTAGAAATGAATTGAAATGAATTCAGGTGATAGAGCTTTCTTTAAACATTTAATATTTCAAGCGTAGAATGAATTTTTTTTCTCTAGTACCTTCTGAAGAAAGAACAAATTACGCCCTGACCTTACAGAATTAATATACAGTAAGGAGTCGAGCAGATGGTCAACATAAATCTTTCGCAAGTTTTTCCATTGTATTTAATGCATATTTTTATAGAATGAAAAATCCTGGAAAACAAGTTCTTTTTGTTTTGATGGGCATAATATTTCAAAAGCAAAGAAAGTAAAACTAAGGAGATTGTCTCTGTTTCGCTGACAGATATGAAATGAAGGATATTTAAAGAACAAACACACTAAAAATAGCTCAGTGCCATAAGCCTTCTTCCAGGTGGTCTTTCACATCAGCATATATTGTTCAATGTTTTCTTTTTCATCGATTTTATGGACCTAGCCGTCATAAATTTGTAAGACGCAAGAACAGTATTTGTTGTTGTGCAGATACAAGCGAACAAGATACTTAATTGTACTGAAAACTGAAGGGTCACCAAAGGCAAGTGATCGCTGGATTTACGTTGCGCCCCTCATTCTGAGGTAAAATGCACCAAGCGTTTGCAGTCACTTTACAAGATCGCGAAAAGAAACACGGCAAGACGTTTCTACATCATATGATATTATTATACATTTTTCTTTTTCCAAACCACAGTTCAGGAAACTCTAGCATTCAAAGGACCGCGTAGAGAACCAATCAAATTATGTGGAGCGGTCGAACGATATATATGACAAATGGTCAGGCCTATCCACTTGGTTATGCATAGTGAACGCAATGAATTAAACACATTCACTCTAAAATATGTAATGATCTAATGGCGCATTTGTCTTTAATTTACCTTCAGTTTTTATCAGTTTCCGTTCCCATCACCTAACAATCAAAAGCTAATTTAACCGCTTTTTAATTTCATCCCTCAGTTGTCACAGTTATATGAAAAGTACGTTTAATTTTGTTGCATGTCGCTAATACTATGACAACGCAAATCAGTTATTTTGAGTCTCCCATTGCTAAATATTTGCTGACAAAGAAAATGTTTATAATTTTGAATTCTTCAGTTTATTATTTATATCAATTGTCCTTGTGTGTGGTCGGGTTTTGACCGCCCCCCGTAATGAACTATTATTTTCTTTAATGAATAAAATGTCGAAAATTAATTGAAGAAGAATAAATGCCTTTTTTGCCTTAGGCCAGGCTGTATCGTACAGTTAAATTAATAAGATAAAACCCGGAGGGGTACCCCTTATAAAAGCGACGGGGTGTTCGTCAGAAAATGTCAATCAAGAACACCCCTAAAAAGTACCAGAATCTTGTTTTATGGGCGTCTCCCAAGTTCATTTCGACCCCTAAGAGGTAACAAATTATATAACTGGCAATGCAAATTTTAACAGTAATAAAAATAACTTTTGAACACTTTCTTCTCGAGGACTTTTTGAAAGTATTGTCATAAATCTTTATCCTTATCAGTCATTTTAGGTTTTAGCTCCCTAAGCGGTACCAATCCACAAATTTAAACCCCTAAAAGGTACGACGAGCACCCCCGTCACTTTTATAGGGGAGTACCCCCCGGAGATGAAATGGAATCGTCGACCACTTTCTTACCTTAAACAAGACGCTGTGGGAGCGTATATTTAGGCGTCGATGTACCGCGAGCTTAAACGCAACAAAAATCAACTTTGCGATTACATGACAACCGAGCCAGCCCGGTTGGCTGGGATCCCAGTATAGTGATGCCGGGATCCCGGGTGGAAATTTTCCAAGTAATCACGCTTGCCGGGCGGCCCGGCAAATGAACCAAGTGAGAAACAGGACCGTGAGTAACACACTGCTCATGCGCATTGCTTCCCCGGCTCATGTGATCAGGCCCTTACGGTGAGTTGTATTGTCACGCAGTTTGCACGTGAAAGCTTTGGAATTTGCGGCTTGTCGTGTTTCGTGAATGAGAGAATACGACTGAGGAAGGAATCTGGGCCTCCATCTCTGCTTTCGCGTAAGCCAGGTTTTTAACCAGTGTCTTGCCTGTCCATCGACCAGTGTTGCACCAAGTTTCCCATCATTCGCCTCTTCTAGCTTGTCAGCCAGCCCAGTTCTCCACTTCAAGTCAGCAGGGCCCACATCCCGTTTAAGGTGTCAACAAGAAAAGGGACGTCAACAATGCCTTTGTTTGTTGAGGGGCTCCCAGATAGCAAGTCCCCTGCGGGCAGGTCTGTGACCTGTGGGAGCCAGTCTCCGCCGGACCACTTTGTTGGAGAGTCTGTGATGGGTTCCATAACGGAATTCATTGGTCAGATGACAGCTCTACCAGTTGGTGTTCAGGACTGCCTGCTTGAAGCATCCTACTATAAGTGCTGTTGAGTGACAGTCAGTGCATGCTCAGGACTCACAACCACACATACCATGTGGTAAGAAATTTTTGCGGGTTCTAATTTTTGCGATTTTTCCCGCAAAAATTTACTCCAGAGTAGATATATATTCTCTAACTTAAATTCGCTACACCAAAATACAGTACCTGAGAAATCGTGTCTGTTCAATCACAACTTGTCTGTTTCATTAAGAAACAAAACGAAAGATCACGAAATACTGGTTTATTGTTTGAAAATATGTATTTCTATTGCAAGTACTCAATAAAGACGAAATTATTATCAATACTGGGTACTTTCTGAAAATCGCAAAAAATTAGTTCCCGCAAAACACAAAAAATCGCCAATCTGCAAAATTAAACTCCCGCAAAAATTTCATGCCACACGGTAGGTACCTACCGTCTACCGTGTTGTCGAACAAACACTAAGAAGTTCTCGCCTTTTTTTCAAGGACCTAAGTTTTTAATTCACTTTCCCTCCTTTAAGAAAATACCGAAGATTAAATAATTTAGTAAATACGAAAAGCGATCATAAATCTTGCCTCTTCGATTTTTCGCCATCTTTTCTTCAACTGATGTTAAACAGCTCCAGCCCGTAGTTCGAGGAGGCCTAACGTCTCATAAGTTCCCATAGTTTCTGTTACCCTGCGAGCAGAGGCTACATTTTCGCGGTATGAGATGGCGTGCGAAAAGTAGCTACTTTCCGCACGCCAGCTCATACCGCAAAAATGTAGCCTCTGCTCGCCGGGTAAGTTTCTGTTAGGTCTCTTCGACACTTCTTTTTTCTACTTTTCCTATATTATTTGTAATTCATTTTCTACTATTATGTGGCAAATAAAATAAATTAATAGTAAGTAAAATAATGGCAACTAAAATCCTGACAACAGTGGAAAACTTACAGTAGTCCCAGCCGGTTTGTCTGAGGCATTGGCTATAGATGGATCCTTGAGAAAGCCAACCCGACTTTTTTTAAGCTGGCAAGCATTTCTATCATGGCTTTCCTCAGTCTCCACTCCAAAACAAATGTAAATAGCTTTTTTCGCAATCTGGTCACCTCGCCACCAACTAATCACCCTTAAACAACTGACACGCTAACCAAGGATTAAAGCTGCTACAAAACGAAATCTATACAATTGGTTTCCATTTAATAACATTTCATTTTTCTTCTCTGTTAAGCTAAGTCGAATGTGAAGTCGACCCAAACACAAATTTAGCTAAATCTGTTGATCCTAGATGAAACATACGTCGAACTTCCCATGTCCTTTATAGTTACATTTCATGCTGTGCATGTTAAGTCCGGCGTGAAATGTATCAAAAAGGCGTGATACAAAACTTGTGCATGTGTCAGGGTTCATCAAGGAGACAAAAAACAACCACCACTGACCACTGAGTGGTTATACAAAACAGCTCTAGAAAAAGAAGAAACATTATTTTGAACAAGGAGGCAATATTGCAGAGTGGTTTAGAGTGCTGGATTTCAACTTGGTCACCCCTAGGTTCCATAAACGTTTTTTCGGCCGGTTGCAACTGGTATCTTTAGAGACTCCATTGATTAAATTATTGAAGTGTCATATGGATTTACAGTGAATGTAAGTCCTGTCCTGTCCGAACCTCTCGGTACGGACACCTCTCTATTACGGACAGTTTCCAAAGTCCTCACAAAATTCTCACATATTTTCTTGAAAAAAAAAACCTCTATAATATGGACTCTCTCTAATACGGACAACGGGACACTAAATCTCGGCCCCAGAGAGTAAATTCATTTAAACTTAACCTCTTAATTTCGGACACTGCGGTAATCAGGTGAATCCCGAATCCCGGTCAGGTGAATCTGCACAGGGTAAATGCTGTCTGGCTGATGAGCTATGCAAGGTGATTTCAAAAACCCAGTCGCTATATATGAAACAACGATTTGGTAAAGGTGTACTGAGGAACATAACCGACTTTTTTAAGGCTTGAATAACTGCAGATAGCATAAAGATCTTTTCTATTACATTTTGTGTTCTAGTTATTGTTAACTGCACTTGCAAACGCTTTCAGAATTGTGCTATACGTTACAACTTGTTACTTGAAGCATTGCGCGGTAGCTTGTTGCTGCGGAGCGACCGAAGGGAGCGAGCAGCAACATAATCAGGATTTAAAGGAAATATATAAGGGGCGACGAATTCTCGAATTCATCACTTTTTACCACAATGCATTGCATTTAACCACACTTTTTACCACAATGCATTGCATTTAACCAGAGTGCATTGCGCCACGAACAACTCAAATAAAAACACGGGGAAGTTCTGTTGGTAAGAGAGTGCATCGTTCGCTGCTCAGACTTAGAGTTTTCTTTGTGGCAAATTTTCTACAGCACGGTTAGAGGTCTTACCAAATTTTAAGACACGCAGGAGTCTTTCAGATGAGTACGATGGTTAACTTGGGGATTGGATTTCAATTCAAGAGCCTTTGACTCGTCCAGGTGTTAAACCTGACGAGAAGATGAGCATTTGCTCTTGGACTCCGCAACACGGGGGATATACAAATTCCAGCTTGCTAGAGGGTGATGTGAAAGTGAGAAAATGTCATGCAATGCTATTCTTAAGAAACTGTATGAGCCGAAAATGGATGTGATTTTGACCATTCGCTTCAAAATAACAGCGGAAATCGAGATAACAAAACATATGTTTTGTGTCCTACTTTGTAGACGAGGACGTGTATCGGCGTTTTGAAAAGCATAATTATGTTCTTTCATTCATTCATTGCCGTGGAATATGCGTTTACATTGTTTTTTCACTGTTAATAGCTCGGTTAATGCGGCTGGCGATCATCTTGCCGGCGGAAGTTTCATGGAAAAGGAACAAAACTAAAGGCTTTTACTAGAGATTACGTAAGCAGCCTCTGTGGTGTAGTGGTTAAGTGTAGTCGCGTCAATTCGAAGGTGCCGGGTTCGAGTCCTATCGAATTAGTTATTCCTACTTTCTTTTTTTTTTCGTTTTTTCTGTTGTTGTTTTCTATAAATATATAGCTAAATAACTGTTACTTAATAAAGTGCAACAAACAGCGAGAAAAGTATTGTGTTTCCAGAGAAAATATCGTGCACCGTATATTAAATATATGGATAAACAATCTGAATTTCTATTATTTCCTACAATTTACTGTGGGAAAACCAGAGTTGGTAACCACTTGATCATTTTCTAAACAACGTTCCCACGAGTTCTTTCTATAGACTGATAGTAATTATTCTAGTACTTTCCAAAATAAATAGTAAATAGGACATTCAATGTCATTTTTGATTCTTTTAAGTCTCACTGCGTAACTAATGCCAGTATCAACAGAATGTGCCGCAGCATTACTATCATTTAGATACCCTAGTTTTATGTTAAAACAGTGATTTGTCTACTACTGAACTTAATTTGTGGCTGAGATCTACAATGTTGTATGCTACTGAATGACAGTTTCTTTGTTCTGTGAATTAATAAATTTAAATGCAGTTTAAAGACGAGTGTGAGCCTGCTTTTAGCTACTGAACACTTAAAAAGGGGACGCATCGTAGTGACCTCTTCGATACGGGCACCTCTCTAATACGGACACTTTGATATGTCCCTTCAGTGTCCGTATTAGAGAGGTTCGACTGTTTTCTCATTCGCCAACAACTCTGAAAACTAATCCTTTCTTCTAATAAAGGCTAATAAGCCCTGACAGATGAACAGAATGTAACAAGATCATGGTCATTTCTGTTATGGAGTCACTTTATGCTCTGATTGGCCACTGACTTTGCACAGCTGTTTGGTGACACAGTTGTCCTATTGTGAGCAGCTACTCAAAATGCTAAAAGAGAGTCCAAATGGTTGGACTTGAAGGTCCAACTGCATTTTATAATCAATATCTCACTCAGGCCCCATCCACATCACACCAGATTACTTTATTCTTACACTTAGCTATACCTTACAGAGTAATCTGGTTAAATTGTCCACCAAAAACTGAACTTTGCAACACTTTTTAAAGTGGATAAATTAGAAAATGACAGCCTTGCATTTCAGTGTGACTTCTCTGGCAGAGTTGCATTTTCAAATGCCATTATAATTACCGAAAAAAATTAAACTTTGCAATACCAAGATAAGATTCCACTAGTACATTAAAAATTACTATTTTAATTGTCCCTTTTGAGGAGTAGGATTTCCTATTTAAATCAGCTGCATTCAACATGGTTTTATCAGCCAAACAAAATAACTTTAACCACTGTTGCTCTGATGTTTCTTCAGTCTACTGGAGAAAGAACACTCTTTTAAATACAGTTTTTTGCATCATCTTCAGGTTCTGTCAAAGTTTGTGACCTTAAAGTCAACATCTGATAGCAGTGCCAACAGACATAAATACTCCAAATGTTCCACCTCCTTGAAGCATGATTTTTCCTATACTGCTGACCAGCTCTCTTCCTCTCAGTCCATATCTGAAATCAATTAACACCATTATTATTTTCAATATGACAAATGTCAAAAGCGATCGTGTCATAACTTCTATTAAATATTCTTGGTGACTAACATTTTGCACTACAATGATTAAAATTGTAATGGTTGAACCACTACTAACGTTAGCCTCCCCGCAGACGTCCTTTGGGGTTCGTTTGTCACGCATTCATTTCTCCCCACGGACGTCTGCTAAACACAGCCGACATTTATGTTCACCAATCACAGGCCGTTTACGGATTTTTGTAAAACGTAACCCGAGCCGCTTCTTACGATTCGCACGATCAGTGAGGCTTTTGATCGAGTGTGAGAGAAATTTGTAATTAATACAGAGTTAAACAAGTATCAGAGAGAAGCTATCCTGCAAATTTTATAACGAAGACCGAATTGTGTTCATAAATTTGCCGACGGGATTTGGCAAATCCCTTATCTATCAAGCTTTGCTGCTTGTTTGCGACACAGTGCGTGGAACTACTGGACATCATAAGATTGTTGTTGTTGTTTCTCCCCTGGTAAATCTTGAAAGATCAATCTACAAAGCTAGAAAATATTGGTATTCCTGCTGTAACGCTCAGTGATTTTAGCAAAGAGAATATGAGGGTTGTCGAGAGAGGGACTTTCTCTGTTGTTTACGGAAGCCCAGAAGCTTGGTTGAAGATCGATCGGTGGAGGAAATGTTAGCGAGTGACTTGTACAGTTAGTATGTGGTCCTTGGTCGGCGACTTTCCCGAGCATGATTAAATATTTCGTCGAGAAATAAAATACAATGAACAATGAAAGGTTCAATGATTTATTGATTATAAGCATTTCTTCTTTCTTTGAAGGAGTGAGATTAAAGTTTGTTGACGGGTAGGTTAATTTGTCTTTCTAGGTTAAAGTTTGGACTTCGGCCGCACGGTGGTCATGTTTACTTAGTTTGTGACTAAATAACCGCAACGGGAAGACGTGCCTTTTTGCAGAACAAGTTTTCAGATTAACCTTTTTCTGCTGTTGGAAGCACATTGCTGTAGACGAAGAAGAATGCTTTGAATATCTTCCCTATACACGTTTACAAGTTCTCTTTTCTTAATACTTCGAATATATACAGAGTTAATAGAAATTATTGTTTTCGGCCGCGCCGAAAACCGCTCCGCGCTCGTATGGGAGACTGTTGTCTGAAGTCTTTCAAAGAAAAGCAACTTATTTTATAGTCACAACTTCCGAAAAAACTATACATCTGACTGCAGCTTTATTGCATCGTTTCTGTGAAAAACGTTTGAGTCGTCTCAGGTAGAAGATAGCGGTGCATATAAATAATTCACTTGAGAATACAAAGACACATCAACGTCCAGAGCACGTTTGATGAGCCTTGCGATGTCGACTGCGCTATTTCTAAACACACGAACTTGGTCCTTTCCTAAATTAGAGCTGGAAAGAAAACAAAAAAAATTCGCTTCTTATAACTTTCTTCGGAGTCTCATCCATGCATAGGTATGGAATAAATATTCCTCTAAAAAAGCGAGAAATAATTTGTAGGGTGCCGTTTCACTTATATCACAGCGCGTGATTGGCTGATCGTGACACAATAACTAACCGCTTATTGGCTTATTCAAACAATCCAGAACGTAAATGTCGGCTGTGTTTAGCAGACGTCCGTGGGGAGAAATGAATGCGTGACAAACGAACCCCAAAGGACGTCTGCTGGGAGGCTACTACTAACGTCAGTCCGTCAGGGAAAATGAAAAAGTCATTTTTTTTTCAAATTGGACTCCTCCTACGTGGTCATCCGATTTTGTTAATCACTTGTATGATTACAGGCCTAATTATAACTGTAACAAAATTCTCAAATCTGATTGGCTATCAACTGTCCTGATTTCAGCCTTAATGGGACAGTTTAATGGGACAGTACGCATCATGCCTTAGTAATTGGACAGTATGCGCCATTTGCGCACGCTAAAATGGCTTTTTTTTCACTGCCAGCAAAAAAACTTGGAATTTCTTGTGTGCTGATTAAAAAAAGGGCCTTTTATTCACAAATTTTGTTAAAGTTATGATTAATTGGTAACGAAACTTCGTGTCGTCCAATTCGGTCTGTAATCATACTCGTGATTAAACAAATCGGACTCCCACTACGCGGTCGTCTGATTTTGTTAATCACTCGTATGATTACAAACCGAATTGGACTCCACTCAGTCCGGCTACCATTACAAATTGGACTCCACTCAGTGCTGTTACAATTACTAATTTGCATCAGTGGAATGAAATGTCACTCTTCGACACCTGGTGATCTCCAATGAATCGCCAAACTATCCGCCACCCCTCCCCTTCAATGTCATATATTAAAAAAACAGATTCATCCAAGGTTCATTTAATGAATTAAGCTATGACTAGGAAAGGTCCGTATGATTTGTCTTACTTTAGAGCGGAGTAGGTTCCAAACAGTGCCGCCGAGCTCATTCCAATTGCAAACCCCATCATAAATCCAACCTTAACGCGGTCAAAACAGCTTGGTTGAGGTGCTCGTTGCATCATATCCTTCTTGTGTTATTTCTGTAGGCAAACCCAGTCCTGAAAAGGCAAAAATTCGTGCTTACTTTTGCAGTTCTTTTCCACAGAATTTAACATCAGATTTCACATGGAAGACGAGCGACCGTGACCAAAGATCGACAAGGGAGCTTGGACGCTAGCTACGGTAAGCATGAGTAAAGTTGTGAGTCTGCTGGTTAGATGTACTGTGTGTTCACGTGCCTGGTATGTTTGGCTTTTCGTTTTCGCTTCCGGGTAGAGTTGTGTTTATCGCCGGTTTACGTTTAGATCTTTCGCGTTTTAGCAGTAACATGACTTCAGAAGAGTTTATCGATAAAAAGATCCCAGATAAGTAAGTGTGGTTATTGGTAAGGCTTTTTTGCGTAGTTGTAAAAACTAAGATATTGCATGAGGGTCCACACATTAGCAACAAAGAAAAGCTTTCGCAAGCAAAATCGCACCCACCATAAAATTTATACGATAGTGTCTCAAGGAGTTTAGAAGCACAGTATATCTTCTATGTAGTTTCATCTGAAAGCCGCCTTCTGCTTTGCTCTCTACTATACCTGTATTGTGATATGATGGAAAATCCAGCTGGATTGAAATATGATAGCTGATAACTAACCATCACAATTAAGTAATAACTTTTACTTGATACAGTATGATACATTATGACCTGGAAATGGTTTCCCCCATGCAGCCCCAAAATACAATGTATCCGGTAATCATCCAAATTTCACTCCTGGATACGAAGTAACTGGTAAGTTTTCTCAAGGCAGGAGCTAGATCACTGCTCGACACTAACTTTTCTGGACACTTTAAGCTACTGGTACAAAAAAAGAAAAAGTGGGGTACAGAACTTTCATAACTTCTTATTGCATCCAAACAGAAATTGTCTGTTCCTGTGGCAAATGAGTTCAAATTTGCTAATCTCTGATCGCTACTGTATCAGGGGCACCCAACAACAATTTTCGTAAAATATCTGTTCGGAAGATGATTTGAGATCTAGAATTTTCGGAACATTTGTTGTAAAATTTCTTGCTTGCCTTTTCCAAAATTTCCTGCTTGTCTGCCTCCCCTAGGATTTTCGAAAATCTTAAAAATGGTATAATTGCCCATTTTTAATGGATTTTTACCCTAAAAAGATCACCTAGAATTTTCAGGACCCTTTTTTCTGGCTGAAATTTTCAAAAAGGTAAGTTTTGATCCCTATAATTTTCGCATCACTTCAGAGCACATTTTTCCTTCAATGAATTGCAGCTTAGGATATGTTTTCTTCCAACTTGGTTGAAAACTTCTTGGCCACTCATCGCACTTCTTTTCCTCTTCATGCCATGTGTTGTCCTCAGGTAAACGATGAAAATCTGTCTAGGAATGATTGGCTGTTGAAGGACTCTATGTTGAGGATAAGTTGTCACAAAAGCTTGTAAATATCTTCATTCCTTCAGTGAACTTACATGAAAAAATTGAAGATGGCGGACCTATGCTTTCTCTCACCCAAGCTCCTACTTTATTGGGTATTTTGTCCACATAACTAACTAAGTTTCACTAGTCCTGGGCAAGTGGACCAAGAAAAATAGCCTCAGCAGACACTTTGGTATTCAGTGCAACATGGTGGGTAATCTGAAGGTTGTCTCTGAACAGATAAATTGTGGACTTTCTCATTGAAAAGTGTAACATGTGAAATATGCTACCAAATTATGTTGGAGAATGTTGCTGTTATAATATATGGAGTATATCAAATTTTCCAAAAACTACCCCTCACTTTCAGATAACCCATAATACACGTTGTTTTTTCCTGCCAAATTTTCCAGGCACATTGTCTTCAATTTCTCCTGGGTATTGGAAACAATGCTTATGCAAATTTTTGGGAGGGAAACAAGTTTAATTATGGGCAAAGTGAAAGTAGTTATTTTAAGTAATCTTCTACTTTCCAGCTTCATTGTGTTGCAATTTTGTAGTCACGTGTTGGAGTTTTCAAAAAAAAGTCCCAAATACATCAATTCAGCCAGAAGAGTTTACTTACTTTGAATTCCCAAGTTTCCCACTGTTTCCCTGATTATCCATCATACACTGAGAGCATGTGCTGGTCTGTTACTTTACTGAAACAGAAACGTTACTTTGGGGCGTTAATAATTATTATTAATTATTATTTGACATGGATTCATTTAAAGGGCTCAAATTTCTTTGGGTGTACCCTCCCCCACCCTCCTGCCTTGCCACCCTGGGGTTTAGCAATGGTATGTACATAATTTACAAAATGGAAATGGCTTTCACTAGTGTGTGGTGGTAAGTAAACAATTTATATTGTAAAACTGTGAATTGTGTTGGTAACAATTTAGGTTGATCCTCTACTCTTTTGATTTAGGTGGAGAGATTATGATTCATGTGGAGTTCCAATCAGTGGCGAAAGGATCATTGCTTTCAAGACACCTCTCTCGAGTGTAAGGACTTATAAACTACTTTTCCGAACAAATTTTTGACCAGACATTTACCGCAAACCAGCCTTTATTTTAAGCCCTGCAGTGCAGTATCATCATCATCATCATCATCATCATCATCATCACACTTGCCACTGTATTGCAGGCTTTCACTGTAACTCTTCCCAGAATGGTGGGTGGGTCTTGCTGATCAGACTAACAATCTATTGAAGACACTGGTTTTACATTTGCCATGTAGGGTGCAAAAAAGCATACTTAAGGCTTGCTATATGTGCAACCTCCTTAAGCTGATCAAAGAACAATCTTAGAAAATTTTGTTCTTCTTAACAGAAATATGACAATGAAAGTGACATTGACAATGGAATAAAACCATTTGAAAGGTACATTGATCAATATTTATAATATAAGATGTAGTAATAATACTTTAATTATCCTCTCCCCTTATGGGGCTTTTCAGGGGTAACAAACAAATGATTTAAATGGAACATAACATGGATAAAAATCCCAACCAGTTGACTATTTTTCAACAGTGGCTGAGGATTTGAACTCAGGACTACAGAGAACAAATCCAGCTAGCGGTCAGAGCAGGACTTGAACTCGGGGTCTTTAAATTACAAGTCCAGCGCTCTAACTGCTCAGCCATGATTCTTCCAGGTCAATCAATATTAATAACTTTGTGAAAGGTTGAACCCAGGAGTCATTTCAGAAGTAGGTTGAGTTTGATCATCCAGGTGATCATAGTCCTGAATAGGACTGTTGTTTTTGAAAGTGACTGACGTTTCAACAACCTGTGCAATAGTCATCTTCAGAGTCAAAGTAAGTTGTATCACATCAGTTGATGGTATCATACTGTGGTTGTTGATCAGAGTGGTCAATTACGTCGCGATGTTATTGGTCGTCTGTCAGTTAAGCCGTGATCTTATTGGCTATGAAGACTCATAATCATGAAACCTCTTTCAGAAGCAAGCTGTTAGAGTGCCAAAAAAACTCATAAGTTAACCATACTCACCTCTTTTATTCTTGCACCTTTCTAGTGCAACAGTGACTAAACAACTGTGTGTCAACTTTCTCCTTTAAGATTCACCCCTATGGATCTTTTGAACCATCTTAAACGAAAAAAACTGAAACTGGGGATGGTGATAGACTTTACCAATACCTTCAGATATTACAACGGAAAGGTAAAATTACAGAAAAAAATAAACAATCCAGCTTTTGACTCACTGAGATGTACTTTACCTGTTACATTTTTGCAATGTTATTATTTTCAGACCTCCTTATAATGTCATTTTAAAAGCTTTTAAAAGCAAATCAGAAGTAGTTATCGTTAGGCTTGGCCAAATGAACAGAGATGAAAAATGCTAAGTAGCTTACTGAATTGTACCTCCTCTGCAGTGTTGTAGAGGTGTGAGGTGTTTAAAGTTGTTGTGATAGCATTATAGTGTCATTGACAGCTCTAGTCATACATATGTAGCTCCTAAAATTACATGTCGATGAGTTAAGATTTATAACATAAATAATGTAGGTAATACCATGTACCCGCGTGGGAATTCTGAAATAAAGTTGTTGTTGTTGTTGATGTTGCTTTCTTAGGAGTTCTATGATCATGGGATTGAATATCGTAAGATAAAATGTATTGGAAAAGAAATACCAAATGAGGATGTAGTGAGAAGGTAATATCTAAATTTTGTTAAGCCTTGAGCTCCTTCAAACTAACTGTTTACTCAATACAATACACTTTTAAAATTTTACACATAAACTTCAAAATACTTCCACAAAAGATTAACATAAAATGGAAAATTGTCAACTGGTCAGCTGACAAGTTAAAAAACTCATGGCCTCGATGGGTTGCTGCACCTCTTGAGCCTGTAATGAGAGTCCCCTATACTTTTTTCATGAAACGTAACTGGGGCTTTATTTTTCTTGGAAAACATGATTTAAATTTTTATATACCGTATTTTCTCAATTAAACGCTGGACCCCGATTAAACGCCAGCCTAAAAAAAACACCGGGTCAAAACTGCTGATTTTTAAATAACCGCCGTGGGCATTTAATCGTGAAAATACGTTATTTGTGTTTGCCCATTCCAAGACAATTAACATACTGGTAAAAGTGGTTTTGAAATTAAGAATGACATAATATTCTTACTGACTGTGCTCAATCCATGTTTCTGGTAAAACACTAAACTGATTTTGAAAGTAAAACGTAGGTAAATTTTATGTTGTTTTTAATTGCTTGCACAGATTCAAGACTGAAGTTTGTTCGTTCATGGCCAATAATACTAAAGGTAACAATATTATGTTAGCATAAAATTATATCTTCACAGGGCTGTCATTAAGAAGGAGGGACCCAAGATTTCCCCCGGCTACTAAGAACTTGGCCCCGGGCTCCTTTCATAGGAAGATAGAAGAAAAATAGAACCAAAAGAAATCCCTAGCTGCTTGATTCCCAGCCTACTTGTTGTATTTACCCGGAAACTTGAAATCTTAGTGACAGCCCTGCTTCATCTCTTTAGTATCTGTTAATATTTCTCCTGTGAGCTTTTCACTTCATTTTTTCACCTGCGACTTATAGTGAAGTACTAGTAGTAAATTGATCTGTAAAATTGCAAATCAATACAAAATAGCAAAGATGTTTTAATAAGACTCAGTTTGTTTGCCATTTCTTCAGGCGATCTTGTTGGAGTACACTGTACTCATGGACTCAACAGAGCTGGCTACATTGTTTGCAGGTGAGATAAGTGAGAAATAATTATTTCTCTTCACACTTAAAAAAAAGAGTACTTACAATTGTTACAGTATATTTGCAGGAACTTAATTTTGCGATATGGGGACATGGGTGTATTTCGCAAGACTTCTAAAAAACCTGCCCACTGTTTTCTTCTGATAGAAGGGGTATTTATGGATACAAAGCACCGAAGATCATCTGTTTGAGATGGGCACTGCAAACTCCAGTCGCTTTTTGTTTAGTCGCTTTTTGTGTACAGATTCCCCCCTCCCCCCCCCCCCCCCCACCTCACAGGCTAGTTTTTGTTCCACAACAAGGAGCAGAGAAAAATAACAAGTATAAGCTTGTTGTGACGAGTTACAACAAGTCAGAAAGAAATAGATTGTGTGATAACTGTGTACACACAATTATATAGTAGGGTATTAACAAATTCCTGTCATTTAATTTTGTTAAAACCATTTTTCGCGGGTCTTCAATTTCACGAATTTCAAAACATCACAAACATTGCAAACGTTATTAAGTCCCGTGAAAATTATTAACCATAAGGCAAGGTTTGTACATATCATATAAGTGTCACTTATTGTTAATCAGCAATTCAGTATTCCGCTTGGTATTTTCTCAACTTAGATATCTTATTGAATGCAGAGGATACACGCCTGAAAAAGCCATCAAAGGTTAGAGGTAGTCATGCTCCTTTAGTCTGTGCAGTAATCACACTTTCTTGAGGGTCTTGTGGTTGCTTGAGTTTGTTTCCTGCTTCATGCACGGCTATGTAGGCTATCTTATCTTATCTTGTTCCAAAGCAAGCTTGATAAGAAGACCCCCACCCGAATAGGTTTTCTGAATCCCAGTAATCCCATCAGAAATTTTCCCAGTCCCGCAATCCCGACACGTTATCCCGATTCCGTATATACGGTTTATAGTAAGTGGTTTATGGAGGGTACAGCCTGATTCCTTCATGTTCAGAGAGCCAATGACAGATGGTCGGAAAGAAAAGTGACACGGTAATCGCCCCTTATCCACCTGACAGGCTCGGTGTGGATAAAATGCATCCCGGTTCTCCCGATTGCCCGGTTCACACAAGCGCGAAAAAAAAAACAAAAAATGTAAATTGCAATTTGTTCACCCACGAAGCACTCAGGAGTTCTTAAGAACTCGTTTAAACGTGTCTGTGCGTACCAGATTGAATTCGAATTTGTAAAAAAAATGGTTTTCGAGGAGAGGAAAAGACCGGAGTACCTGGAAAAAAAACCTCTCGGAGCAAAGGAGAGAACCAACAACAAACTGATGTGGCGTTGACGCTGGGATTGGAACCCAGGTCACATCGGTGGGAGGTGAGTTTGGTTCTCAACACTGCGCCACTGTTGTTCTCCGAAATCCCGTGTTCCGTTTGCCGCTAAATAATCCCAGATTTAATAATTAAGATGTACTACTCCCGAGTGTCACTCCTCTTCTTTCCGGGCCATCGAATCAGAGAAATCCAGGAACCCCAAAAAGCTAATGGGGATCTTCGTATGTAAGATTTATTTGTTTTATGATCTTAAAACAAATTTATAAATAGAACTTATTCTTTCCTTTTTAGCATTTAATGATGCCAGAGGTTATCAGATGGAAAGAGAAAATTACCTGGATGACCTTAAGACAAAGACTCCTAAAAAGTGAGTGTTCCTCAAAATTCTGAAATATTCTCATCTTCATTAGATGACAGTTTTTAGAAACTCCCCCCTGCTCAGGCACTTCTTTTTTCGCACAGAGGCGAGGGCGAAATGCGAGTGACATGCGAGTGACTGATGATGAAGCGCAAGGGGCCATGGGAAGAATACAAATGATAGGCGAAGCCCGTTTTCTGCTTCCCTCCCTCTTTTGGGCACAAATTTTATCGAAATACAGACGTCTGGTTCCTAGGGAGTGAATGTTAATCATTACGTGAAACTTTTAACTTTAATGACAGGTGATGTGCATCATCGTCTCGCTGTTCTCCACTCGGGAACGCCTGTGAATTTGTTATGTTATCTACATGTATAAAGTGAATTTGTTTATGTCTGTTTATGGAATGTCATATATTTACTGGTGCACCACGAGGGACAACATAAATTCCGCTGTGAAGAACAATCAACACCAACGGAAATTGCTGTGTTACAGTGTATAGTCATTGGCTAATCAGCACAATACCACCCGAATACACTGTTCTTTGGTTTTTGTGAACAGCTATTTCTAGAAAGGTTGTCGGAAAAAGTGCACGCGACAATCCCGAAAGGTATTGTACGTGGTTTTGTGTTCACTGTTTGCAAAGAAAGTTGAAAGAATGTCACGAGAGGCCATGGAGGTATGTTTGCGAGTGCTAAAGGAAAGCAACAAAAGTAGCTTTGACATCTTCATTGTCAGAAAGTACTGATCATATCCCATATTACCTTTTGGGTTGTCACGTTCACATTTTTTTCCGACAACGTTTCTCGAAATAACTGTATATGGTCAAGCATCGGTATCAGTATTTGATCCACGGACTTCAGAGTTAGAACAATTTTGAACAGCGACGTTATAAACAGTATCACTGTGAGGTAGTGCTTGGTGTGCGTGTGTGTGTGTTTTTTTGATAATATGACCAAAAGGTTTAAGAAGTAGTTAACTTAAGCTCTTCTTGTTTTTATCCAGCGAGGACTTCTCTCGTATTGGAAATCGAGACACGCGGAAAAGACGGGACACTTCATCTGCAAGCAGACCGAGGTATATTCACAGTGACACAGAATCGAGGCAAGTCGCACATGGTAAGAACACAGGCAGAATCGATCAAGTTACACCGTATTACATCCAAAGACGAGGTAATGAATATGAAGACTTTGAATCAAACTATCGACACCAAGATCGAAATCGTTTTACAGAATACCACAGTCAGACGAGGAACTACACAACAAGGATGTATTCAAGGAGAGAGCGCAGAGATGTTAATTGTCATGATTATGGTAACACATATGATAATTACGATAATTCATATCATAATTATAATGATCGGTACAATAATCATGCAAACTATGGTCATCAAGAATATAGACCGACTAGGAGCCGAGAAAGATCTTACAGAAGTGACCATGTAAAGAGAGGTAGGTCCTATAAGGACCGTTCCGAACCATACTCGCATCAGCGTAGTAGATATTATTAGTCAGCTTCCTCCATGTTGGAGGAATTTTACCATACGCAGTATACACCCAAGATGGCAGGTGGCAAACAAACCATTCTCCAACATCGTTAACGTTGAGCTTTTGGAAGCAAGAACGACGGCGACAGTAAGGAGAACGCAGAGAAAGTAATAAGTTTAAAGTAGCAAAAGAACATTTTTACACGTGTGTCGCAGATTTTTGTACATTTCTCTAGATGCCGTTATTTGGCGACTACCAGGCACGTCAAACTTCGTAATTTCACGTTTTATGGTGGACATGAACACAAGACAACGATTTTCTTTTCCTTGTCCTAAACTTGGATGCAGTCCCTCCTTTATAATTCAACTCCTAAAAAAGTCTAGAACATGGCAAATTGAACGAGATGAAATACTGATGGGATGAAGTTTCTTAAGAGTTCGAATTCACTTTTCTGAGAGACTTTTTTCACAGCTGTCACCGTCGTTTTTGCTTAACGTCCGTAGTCATATGATTTCCAACTTTTAGCTGCTACGTTGCCTTCTTGGTAATAAAGAGCTTTAGATTCCAGGACGAGGACGGCTACGAGGACGACATTTAATTTTAAGTTGAAGGAGGTAAAGTCCTGTCCCGATCGCCAAATGATAAAATTTCTAATGACATTTGATAACTTTTTTTGGCCACTACGACATTCTCTCGAAAACTCGTAGTAGAATGACGAGGGCCATTACATTTTCCCACCAAAATGACGTTGGTTCGCATGCGCGCACTACTTAGTATTGGGAAAATCTTGTAGTCGTTCTCATCTTAGAATCTAATAAAAGTTCTCTAATTTCAAGGAATCAACTCAATTGGGAGCCTGCTATCGTTACATTGGGGACATTCCGCTACTTTCGCAATTTAGTGTACGTTGAAACTACGACGTTGTGTTTCGATTTTAGGAGTCGTCGCTTTTTAAAACTTTACTTTCCGGTTTTAAGTAGCAGAAATCCTTACAAGTAGGCTCAGTATCATTTTATGTGGTGTATTAAGGAATACCGGTTTGTTTTTAGTGAAGCCACTCGCGACATTTTTATTGCCATATCTCACTCGTACGTATATCCGGTAAACAAGTGAAATGAAACTTAAGATAGTGGAACATACATTAATGGGAATTCTTACTCTTTTTATATCATATTCAGCAGAGCTGCAAATAAAAGCGGTTGTTGGACCATTTGTCTGATTGGCCAGTCTTAACTGGTGGTCGCACATGTCGTCTGGACAAAATTAATACCGGACTATAACTTTACAAATCGATAAAATCTACCTCCTTAAGCACATGTGAATAACCTTCCAGTGAATATATGGTAGTAAGGGTCTGCCATGCACAAATTTCTTTGAAGACACTTAGTGTGTCCTTGATTGAGTCACACCAAACTGTTTTTTGTCTTACCAAAATACTGACTCAGTGGCCGGTCATACGTGTTATGAAGAAAGAAAAAATATTTGCAGCTTAAATTTTATTTTAGATCATAACCAAGGTCACTGTTGAACGAAGAAAGTACACGGAGGCGTATAGATCGTTTTCACGTGACGTCACGGCGGCCATATTTGTGTACAAAACAATGAATCGGCGGCCATCTTTGTGTACAAAAAAAATCTTGTGGGATTTGAACTCTATTCACATGTTAAAACTTTCTTTTATTCCAAGCAATTTGCAAAACTGCTGACCAAGTGACTGAAAACGATCTATTTTAATGGCAGTGTGTTTAAACTAATCAAGTTTCCTACTGAAGTACAAACGTGTGAATAGAAAAATATGCAGATATATGCATAAAGGGACATCAACATGTGAGAATCTATTATAATAATTACAATAGGATGCAATCATCACAGTCACCGAAAACAGGATTATTTAGAATCAATATTTGAGGTTTTTCTTTTCTTTTATTCCTTAATTCATTTTGAAGCATGAATTCAGTTTTTTGATACCCGTTCCTGTTTCTAGCAATGGCTGTTAGTGCCGGGATTACCTTGGTCTCACTTTGCTGCGTCTTGTGATTTGCCAAGATATTGGCGCCAGTTTGTTCAACCAATCATAAATAAAACTTAAACCAGCCGTGACTTGCTTCCTTTTGTTTTCCCGCCCTTAGCGACAGATATTTACTTTGAACTCTCATTGGTTCATTTGATTTTGTTGACTTTCTCCCAGGTAGGCTACTTTGGTTAAGGGTTGGGTTACGTTGCTTACAGAACACCACTCTGAGAACAAACAAATATTTAAAATATCGCAGATCCTCTGTTTAAAAGTTTTTCGGTCCTTATCAGAAACACACTGCAGTTTCACTGAACCTGACCAGAGAAAACCACTGCACTGATTTTATTTGGCATCTGTAAATGGAAGCTCGAACACTTGTTAGTCATGCAAGTAGATGTTGGTTACGAATCAGGGAATGACTCGATGTCTATGGTGTGGTTCGGTGTTTTCTTGGATGATTTTTAAATCTCTGTCAGTCTGTGAGTAGTCTCTTTTAGTGGAAGCAAGTGGCGTTAAACGCGATAGTTAATCCCAAGTGAGAAGAGCCGGCCGGGAGAAGACCCGGTGGGGACTGGAGAGACCGTCTCGTTTTTAATCCCCCCTCCGGATGGTAACTCCTCACGTAAAAGCCCACGAAAATTCGTCGGCTTGAATCCTGCCCGCAGGCTGTATTCTTTTCTGTTTTATGATCATTGTTGTACATTGGGACTACCACGTAAGTTAAATAAATTTCAGTTTTTCCTTTTTACTGAAATTGTGAAGGTTTATTTGACAAAGACCATCTTGTGAGATATCGTATTTTGACGCTTGTGCAGAGCTTATTTTACCTGGATCGACCTGGCTCTCTTAGCAGCAATGGGAGGAGAATGGTGTTCATTAGCTTTGTATCAGAAACGCCGACAGCAGACTATCTTGTCGCTCAAGCAGAGCTCGCGGATCATCCATTTCAACAATTCTTCCTCCCTCCATAACAACTACACGGTCGTGACATAAAACTGTTTCAAGACTGATAGGTTTATATTCAACAGTGATCACCGTGCAATAACCTAGCTGCTTCTTCAAGACATTGCGTATCATTCGTAACGTGCTTAAGTTGACATTTGACATGATTTCGTCAAAAATAACGATACGCCTCATCTGCAGAAGAACGCGGGCAATGGCCGAGAGCACCAGTTGAGAATATGTAAAGAACGATGGCTGAGTCATGATGTAATCTAACTGCCTGGGGAGTTGCTGTACATAATCTTTCATCTGCACAGCTTCCAGAGCACTCCATAGCTTTTTATCCTCATGGATTCCTTCTGGGTCTAGGTTGGTTCTAAGAGAGGCCGTGAATACGAATGGTTCTCGCTGAACCACGCTGAAGACACGCCTCGCTTTTTGAAGGTTGACTAATTTTAATGCTATTTCATCCACTAGCACTTCTTGGCGTGATTCGTTTAAAAGCAGCATATTATCCACAAGATAAATTTTGTTGGCATTTCTTTCACCTATGACAAGGATCTTTTCACCTGGTGCCATGTACAGAGTCAATGTTTGGAAAGACATTCGCCGACCAGGGGTGTACGCCATTATACCATCACTGACGCTCACAGAACCTTTACTCGGCCAGTCTTCGGGAGTGTTCGTGATATTATCGTAACCGACTTCGGGATGGAGGTCAAAGTAACTGAAGAGTCTTGCCGTTGACGCCATGCCCTGCTCAATATCAGTAAAGAGGATCGGAATCAAAGCGATTCCTACAACCAGCTGTCTATCGTACGTTAATGATAGTGCTACAAGAGCTAAAAAAGGAGAAGCAAAACATAAAATAGCTTTAGTTCCTGCAAAAAGATTAAATTCGAGGTGTATGCAGGCCTCTCAATTTCTGTGGGGCAAACATATTGCTATGAATAGTCTCTCGGAATTGCCGAATGTACATTCAAGCCTAGCCATGAAACACTGTTTTTAAAAGGGACTATAATAATTTGATAGCAGAGGTCACTGAATACAACTCTATCGTGGACTTGGCGTTTGTAGTATTACTTCGCGCCATACTCGACCACACTGCTTACGCTCCTGACACTGTTTTAACTGACACTGCTTATCTCCCTGGTGGTCATGCGCAGAAGTGAGAGCCCTAGCTTGGGTGAAGATTGTTTAACTACATAGTATGGCGAACAAAAGTACCGCCCCCCATCTATGTACTAGAGAACGCGCCGTGATTGGCCGGCTGAAAAACCATTGTCAATTTGCCATTCAGGTTGAAGGAAAATTTCGAAACGCATTTCCGGTAATTCATAGTGTCCGTTGGGAGCCCAGAACAAGGATGTTGGCGCTGCTTCGCAAACGTTACTAACCGGGGTTAGATTACGTAGTCTTCAACGCAGGCTACTTGAGGGCGGGCACTGGGCACTCACGTATGTTTTGTTTGCGCATGATCTTAACACTAGCTAAGTAAGGTAGGTCATATGATGTTCTCGAGGAAACTCTTCGCCTTTTCATAAATTGTGCGTACATGTGCACGTGAATGAGACGAAATTTGAAAGAAACATTTCTTCGGGATAATATCACATGATCTGTGTTGGGAAAACAAAACAAACATGCCCCGGGGTGCACGCCAGTCCCTGGTACTCATGTATACACTCACTGGTACTCATGTGTACACTTTGGGTGAGAGAAAGAGTTGAGTTGTCTCGGGAAAGAACACATCCTTCAGTCCACTTACTGACCTAGATTTACTTACTTATGTCGCTGGTGGAGATAACGATGACGGTAGCTAAGCACATAAATAGTGACGTCACTAACAAGTGTCTCAGTGCTAACCACTGCTCAGCCGCTGACCTCATACATACTGCAGTCGTGTACTGATCATATAACCTAAAAAATATACATTATGTAATATAATTATATAAAGTATTTTTTGGTCCACATATTTTGAGTTGCGGGTTTTATAGACGTGCTGCAGTTCATTATCATCAGGTGTTTACGAAGAGTTAGGGAGAACGAATTCGACTAAAAACAGTGGAAAAAGCATACTGCAGATACTGTCGGTTTTTTTACTTTTGTTAAGTTATCACTGCGCATAAGAATGGACCTTTTTACTAATAAGGCGGCCATATTGAACAAGTTAGATTTAAGGAGTATCATGGGATGCCCAGGGAGGCATGAGCGCATTCCGTTTAGTATTTACGAGCGCCTTTCGGGGGATTTTACCTTAAAGTTTTCTTTCAGAATAAAATTCTAATGGAAAAAAAGATCGTTGTGCCGTGTTAGGATGAAATAATGATCGCCTTTTTCCCGAGAAATATACAGTAAAAAACCATATTTCTAATACTAAGCGAGTACAACGGATCTTGTTCATGCCCCCCTGGGCATCCGATAATACTCTTTAAATCGAATTAATTTAATATGGCCACCGTATCGGTAAAAAGGTCTATTATGAAAAATCATGGAAAAGGGGGGTGATCTAACCTGTAAAACTCATTTTCGAAGTTTATTTCCTTCTGGTAAGCCCTGATCGTGACCGCTCCGGCAATTGTATCAGAAAAATGGGTCAGGAAAAGGTTTAAACTTCTGCTCTCAAGGTTTCTTGCTCTTCGCTCTAAGCAGAGATAATACCTGCCCAACAGCAACAGAATGATTGCAGCGGGAACAGCGGCAAGTATCGCCCATGGAGTGGTGATCTTGATGATTATAACAGCTGCAATGTGTTCAATAACCGAATGGAGAAACCGTAGGAGGTCAAGAGGGAGCTTCTCATCCAGACATTCCACGTCTTTGGAAAACGTCTTTAGCAATTTTCCCTGTGTTAAAAGCATGACACATCGACGGTATTACATTGAGCTGTACACTCTATGACGGTTACTTTGTGTTGACACACTGTCAGACAGAATTGGTAAAATACCTCACGATTGATCAGTTGCAATTGAAACTAGAATGCGTACTATTTATGCATCTCGCTTACCCAAACCAAATACCCACTTCTGTAGTAGTTTGTCCGTCTTTTTTGCAAAGCATGAACGCTGATGACGTCATGACTAAAATGGGCAGGGATCAGGTGATTTACGCCTCGGGGTTTGACAAATTATGGGCTTTTTACAAAGGCAGGTGAATAAGAGTTAAACTCGAGAATGCTGGAAAGATTTTCAGCTAGTGACATGTAGCACCAAAATCCACACGGCCATGCTGCTTTCTCGATGTTTTAGTTGTAGAAATTCTTCAAATTTTTGGCACAAAAAGATTATAACCACAGAAACCTTGTTGCACCTAAGGGTGGGTATGACGCTAAAGAGCTTTTAAGCCAATTATCTGAATCGTTGATATGCTGAGTGAAACTCAAAATATACAAACTTTGTTATCGTGTAAGTTCGTATTTCAAATTTGTCAATCTTTCTCGAGCCATACCTGCTTGTCTGCCTCAAAGAGTTGAACAGGTGCCTTCAGTAGCGACGATATCGCTTTCTTATGTATTCTCTTAGAGGATCTGAGCCCACACAGAAATAGAAAAGAAGCTCTTATAAGCAGCAACAGCAGAAACGCTCCTACAAGGACTGTCGCCGTGTGAAAGTGAACAAGATCTTGCTGGTTTTCCAGTGATAGGCCCGCAATTCGTGCAAACCAAAGCCCGAGGGCCGCGAGGATGGCTGAAAGAGAAAAGAGAGAGGAACAATAAATACACCAAAAAAAAAATGGTCAAGTCAATTTCCAAGTGACGAACAATTTTTTCATGCGGTAGTGATGTACGAGGTGGTTCTAACTTTTCAGTTGCACAACTATTCGTATCAAAAGTATTTTGCAGTGATTTGTAGTTAAGCTTCGATTTATGGGTGCTACTCAAATTTTGAGCTGACTGCTTTTCAGTGGTGCTGATAAAAGCGTTTGAGGCCCAGACTCTTCCATCTGGACAGCCCACTTCCTAGCCTCACTCAAACCAGTAATTTTCGGCCAGTGAGGTGTGTGTGTGTGTACGCTATAGCATAACACGAACCTAGAAAGCCTTTATTAATTATCACCACATTGCTGGAACTGTCTGAAACTTTTAAAACCAAATTTCTAAGGGGCGAGAACTCCTCCTGGCGTTGCGCAAACATAACGCTTGTATCCAATAACTCTTTAATCAACCAACCAATCAATCAATCAATCATTTTACCCTCTGGTGTGACGCAAATGATGTGCACAGGCAACAGCTCCCCCAACCCCCTACCCTCAGGGTAGAGTGATACATACCTCCAGGTGCAGGCACCAATATTAATCCAATAACTAACAGCAGTGGGAAGAATCCTGCTTGCTTAGCATATGTTAAGTAAACAGTAAATCCTTCGTTTTCATTAGTTTCATCACTGTCTGGGTCCTTGTCAACTGACTGGGTTCTTTTAGACTGTGGTTCGTTAAATGCCTTCTCCTCACTTTCTTTCTCGTTGTCGCTGTTTGTTAGCCAAGAGAGATCATCACCTGCCTCTTTAATCTTAGCAAAAGATCCTTCTCTTACAATAATCCCATTTGTCATGAATAACACGCGAGGAGATCGAGCAAGGAAAAGTTCTCGACGTGTGACCAATAGTTTTAAGCGAGGTGCTAGAAAACCTTCGATGCAATCATCAAATATTTGATTTTCTAGTAAAGTGCCAACGTGACTGACTGGATCGTCCAATAAGATTATTGAAGCAGTCGAGTAGGCCGCGCGTGCTAGATTTATACGTTGCCGCTGTCCGAGAGTCAATTCACTTCCGCCTTCACCAATGTACGTGTTTTCTGCACTGGGCAAGACTGCTATATCTTCCTTTAGTTTGCATGCTGTTATTACGGCCAAGAAACGTTCCTCGTTATATGGATCTCCAAAAAGGATATTTTCGCGAAGAGTTCCAGAAAATATCCAAGGCTTCTGCCCAGCGTACACTATCTTTCCATCGTGAACTACACTGCCTTGAATCAGTGGTACTTCCTTAAGTATGGCTCCAAGTAACAAGGACGTACCAGCCCCTGCCTTAGGGGGCCCTGTGATGGTCACAAGTTGAGGGCCTTCAAAACTGCAGGTTATATAATTGAGTTCGATATCAGTAAGCCCATATTCACCCTCGCAGCAAACACTGCGTAATGAAAGATAAGGTGATTTATCTGAGGGACTGATTCCACTATGATGAGTCACGTTATCGGAGTGTGAATGTGATCTACCTCTCCTGTTTAATCTATGCTCCGGACGACGAGTAGTGTTTTCCACGAATGAGTTAACTGGGAAGTCCAAAAGCAGAAACTGTTCTATTCTCCTGAGGCGAGCGAGGGTCCTTACAAGTGCCTCTACTCCTTTGACAAATGATTCACCACAGGAGGAATCAAGAATATACATCGTTAAGATAATCAAAAACATATTAATGGCGTTGAGGTCTTTTCCACGCAGTGACAGCGTTGCTATGGAAACAAGCGAGCTGATGATCGGAACAGCATGTTGAACGGATAACAGGGAGCCAAGAACCAAAGCTTTTCTTTTGATGTGATGCAGCTCTTTCCTTCAAAGAAAAATAGGTTGTGAATACATGAACAATCATTTGCTAAAAAAAAGTGCTTGCTTACAGCTTTCTAATATGGGAAAAATACAATAATAATATGTTGAGTCACGTGCATTTTTCCGCTTGGGACCGGGAAAATATCATTTTACTGTCCAATTTTACTTTTCAGCTGGTTTTCACGAATCAGAGAATTTATTTTTGAGTAAACAGCGGTAAAAGGTACCGAGTATTAAATACCAACCTTCGAATATCCTTGATAAGTCGCTTAAAAACTCCTTCCCAGGCGTTTATTTTGATAGCTCGAATGCCAGAAAGTATTTCACTGAGGAGGCGAAGCCGATGGTCCATGAAAAACACGGTATGTTGTCGAAGTTTTCTATAAACTCTGCCGATGCCACAGCGTAGGAGAGTGCACACTAACATATAAACGATCCCCATAACTGATTCCCAGCCAATCAGCGCACTCAACAGTATAGAGAATACTACGAGCTCCACAGGGGCGGTGAGGAGGAATGGCACGAGTTGTGAACACTGATCAATCGGTTCCAAATCTTTTGATATCAAGTTGATGAGGTGACTTGTCGTGTAATCTGCTAAGTCGGTCTCTTTGAGTCGCAACACCTATCAAACATATCAGTGTCACGGAGCAATGAATATTCATGAAGAAAATCATACCATACAGAAATTAACAGAAAAGAAAATCTTCCATTACATGAATGAAATCATACTTCCAAAAAATTTTCTGGGCTTGCTTTCTTTGCTTCTAGCTTATCAAAGGGAAAAAAGTATTTAAGACAACGAAAAAAGATGGAATTAACAACGAAAATCCTGAGTGCCCGTTTCCGTTTCGGATCATAGTCGTAATAAGAGGCGGTGGCATGAAGGGGCGTTTCACTATACCTTTTCATACAGCAAACCACTCAGACCGGATTTAACCGATGTACTTGTAAGATGCGTAAAGAAGGAATAATGACTCCGTGCAAGACCTTCGGATGAGACTGCAAGCCAATATCCAGCGGTAACGGCACAAATCCACGGTAGAGGTGAGCCATACAGCATAACAGGCTCAGAACTAAGGACAGCGGCAAACATGGTGGGCTGAAGAATGCGGGCGCTCGCAATGATAACAAGCAACAAAAACTCACGCATGTACTCTTCACCAGAAATAAACGATAAAACAGCTTTCCACAACTGAGGGTCAGTTTCGCGGGAAAAAGCCTCTCGCTCGCGTTTAATCCACGCGCGACGCATATTTTCCGAGTTCTGACAGGTTGAATGTTGCCCTGGAACAAATTCATCACATGACTTCTGATTAAGACCCAGTCTACTGGTAACCCAGCCAAATGTACATGTTGTACGTAAGGGTACATCCTGAACTTTATTTCCTGTTTCTTCCTCTAGAATCCTGCTATAGATGTTTCTACCCCCGTTACGAGACATGACGTTTTATCGTTGAATCTGCAATGAAAACAATCAAAATATTACAGTCGCATTCTCAGGATTGAGTGAAATTTGCGCGTGCATTCCAAGATGTCACTAGGCCATTTCCGAGTTGAAAAACCATCACTTTCAAAATGAGGCCAAGTGTAAAATATTTGATGTGAAAATGAGCTTTATTTGCATAAGAGGATGAACGCACTAAGGATTTGAATAAAACCTCAAGCGTATAACGGCTCAAATTGTATTTCAATGGCTTTAGGAGGTATAATTTTTTGGGAGCTTTTTGATGAATTTTTTAAAAATGCGCTCGCCAAGATAGGTTAGAAGACAAGGTCAAACCAAGATGTTCATGAACTGTCACATCCTCAGTAACACTATTGTTAAAAATCAAAGAGGGGTGTAAAGGCTTATTTCTTTTTGCCGAAAAAAACAATAATAATCAACAACCACCGTTCAGCCCAATCAGATATTGATGTCAAGTCATGATTAAGCTTAGAAGCACAATCACTGGGAGACTGAACTTATTCCAGCAAAAAGCAATCATCGACAAATAAAAAACAGCGAGAAGAGATTGTGGCCGGTAGATCATTAATGTAAATGAGAAACCGTATTAATGGACCTAGGTTCGATCCCTGGGGGACACCAGCCTCGATATTACGCCAATCAGAATGCACTTCTTCGATTATCACTCTTTGTTTACGACAAAAAGGTAACTTATAAACCAATTTAACAAATTCCCCTCAACTCCAATGCTTCTTAACTTGGCTATCAGACCGCGATGCCACACTTTATCAAAAGCTTTGGTTATATCAAGGAAAACTGCCCTCATCTCGCTGCCTTCCTCAAGGGCCTCACAAATTTCGTGAACAATATATACAAGTTGCATTATAGTGGAATCCCCTGGACGAAAACCACTTTGAAACTTATAAAAGAAACCAATCACACTAAGAAAATAAAAAACTAAGATGAAAAAAGGCTACTTTCTCACAGATCTTAGATAAACATGGCAAAAGTGAACCAGGGCGATAATTAATCTTCATTTTTTTAATAACGCTAAAGCATTTGAAAGTTTCCAAGCACTTGGATATTGACCAAGACGAAATGAAGTGTTGATTAAACTTGTGAATGGTTTAATTATATAGACCCTCACTACATACAATAGTCTTTTTATCTTATTACTTATGCCGTCGTAACTAGTAGCTTTTGAAATGTTAACAGATGACATAAGGTTACGAACCATTTCTTCAGTAGATAACAGACAAGGAGTCTGATGACCACCGTGGGAGAAAAGGAATTTCAGCAGAGTCACTCTTTGGTACAGTAGCTTGACTCGCGAAATAATCATTGAAAACGTTAACTTTTTGTTATAAAAAAAAAAGGTATAAAAAAATCTCTCTCAGAGAAGGCCAGGATAGCTGAGTAACACTTATTACCATGCATTGTTTTTACAATACGCCACCATTTTTTGGAATGATTGCTGGATCACTAAGAGCTTGGTTAGTCTTTGTATTATAATTAATCTTCGCTTTCCTGACAAGACTAACTACTAAGTTCCTCTGAACACTATAACGATGCCAGGATGTAGGTGATTTGTATTTGGAATAAGTTTTTAAAAGACGATCACGCTTTTGAACAGCTTTACAGATATGACCAGTCATCCATGGTTTGTCGCGAGGTCGAATAATCACTTTCTCATGGTATGAAAGACTCAACTGTATTTAACGATATAGAAGAAAAAAATTAAAATTTGCATAGATAATGCAGTGATCACAGTTAGCTGGCGGACTGAGAGTACCAGAAGAAACAAAAAAGCCAGGCGAGTCTGATATGATAAGGTCACGAATGGACTCACCAGACCGAGTAATTCGCGTTGGATTATCTACAAGTTGATATAAATTGTTGCTTACCAAAAACGGTTGAAAACTCTGATGCTAACATCGATCTTTGGCGGTAAAGTGTCACCATAATAAAAGTGAGCATTGAAATCGCCTAAAAGAACAAGTCGAACAATAGCAGAGAAAATTTGGCCGCAAGTTGTAATTTTATCAAAGCTCATTTCTACTGAAAGACTCATTCGCGGATTGATTAGGTGGACGATAACAAACTCCGCAAAGAAAAACAAAATTATTAAGACTGCACTGAACCCAAAGGAGTTCTAACCCAGCAGAGTATCCAAGTCTTTTAGCTGCAATGTGATCTTTGGCATAAATTGCCACACCTCCCCACGCTTCCCGACCCTATCTTTCCCCAAGGGTAAACTATAACCAGGAATGAGAATAGAGTCATATTAGATACGCTAGAATTCAACCACGTTTCAGAAAACGCAAAAACATCAAATCCATACGAATAAGCCAAAACAGAAATTTCGCTCAGCTTATCATTAACATTTGGGCTTCTAACATTGAAATGAGTGATTGAAAAAGTTAATACTGTTGGGCCCAGGATTAGGATGAACTGAACCTGACATCGATAATAAAAAACTAAGGCTCGGTATTAAAACCAAAAGAATAACAAGAAAGAATAAAATTGGGAGCAAAATAACAATACTACACGAAGTAAACTTAAAACGATTAAAATGGCCCAATTGCTGCTCTGTATTCATGTAGACTAACCTCCATCAATCAAAATAACAAATTTTTAAAGAGCTTATTTCCCGCAGCCGGACAAAACACATAGCAACCCAAGGACTGAATATACTGTACGTAATAAACATGTACTAAAACATGAATTAACAGCAGAGACAATAACAGTTCGAGGAGCCGGCACACGAAGGAAAATGAGCGGTGGCAGCATCCTGGACTGTGTTGAGAGCTTTTTTGTTCAAACTATAACGTTTGAGGTCATCACTCTTCACAAATTCATGGCATAAACTGACCCAAATTACTCACAAATTACTCCACTCCACACACACCGGATGCCAAAAAACTTAAAAAGATTTCATAACAAACGACGAACAAACGAAATAAATTGTAACAAATACACAGAGCTCACAGAACTCCAAAACACACGTCCGATCACGACGTTCAGGTGTGAAGGAATTGGATAATTCCGTTCAAATCATCAAGATTACTAGTCACGCATGACGGAGGAAAGACTAGGAAAGTTGTCCCGGGTAGGCGAGTTATCCCTAGCGGAGCGTTTACAAGGCAGCTAGAGTAACCCTCTTGCACTAGGATTACCCTCCCTCCTTGTAAACAGGGCCAAGTAATCGGTGTGCATAATAAAACATTCAACACTGGGATTATTTTGTTCAAGTTGCATAATGTTTATGCTCATGTCCACAACCATTTTTCAAAGCAGCTCGTCTTGAGCTAATAAGAACATCTTCTCATTTTCATTGTTGAATTGTGCTATCACAACAACGGTGAACCAAACTGGGAGATTGCGGGGTCCTTAAGGGTGCAACGAACTGTTTAAAGTTCATTTTCCTTTAGCTTAGAATAATTGACCACTCCAGAAAATACCATAACATACCAAAATGCTCTTTGTTTGTCACCCAAATTTTGTAGAAGCATTGTTTTTAGTTTCTCTTGGGGCCATTTTAATTTCCAAGAGGTTTAACTGAAGACAATGCTTATGCAAAATTTTGGAGTGACAAACAAAGAGCATATGGTATGTTAAGGTATTTCAGGAGTGGTCAAGAAGAGTGGTTAAAATTTCCTACTCCGTCTCGTCCTATTTACAAACATTTCAAACATGACTTCGAAGAAGTCTGAGGTGACACGAAGACTGAAAAGTTTAGGGAATGACTGAAAAAAAGGAAGCATTTTTGAATAAATGGACCATTCTTCTTCGAAGGATATAAAAATAAGTTAGGCAGGTATTCGGTGAGAAACATCTTTCAGTCGATTTCGACTGTCTGATGGAAAGATTGAAGTATGGAAAATCATTCAGTTAAGCATATGAATGTCATCTTTAAACTCGCGCGCACATGAGGATTTCTGGAACGAAGCGTATGATGACAGGAAAACATAGTCAAAGAAATTGCACTCACCAAAGTAGTAGAGATCCTGTTTCAGTAAGTAACAGATTTCCACGCACGTCGTTTCGAAAGAAGAAACTAACAATGCGTTCTACCCATTCTAGTAATTCTTGGAAAGTAAATTCTCTACTGTTTAACTTCGGTTGCGAGGGAACAGTGGTGTTCCTGAAAAGAATACTGCGAGCTGGAGGGCGCGAGAGAATTAGAAATACCTCAAAAGCTGGCAGTATTTTGGTTTATTTTTTCAGGGATGAGAATAAGTTTCTGCCTGCATTCATGGATTAGGCGCGTTCTGATGGGAAAGATAACTGCTTGTGTACCAGTCTGAAAATATGCTGAAAGAAGGTTGAATTCTTAGCATCCGATTTGTAGTTGTTAGATTTTCAAGGTGTAGCGCGTGCAAAGGAACCAAAGCTAAAAAGAAGGCAAGTTTAACAAAATGCATCGAACTGACTGTCGTTGGTTTCCAGCGATTTTAATGCCACAAGACACGCATGACTGGGAAAACTGTTTCGCGAAACTAATGTTTAGCCAGGAAAACGAGTCCTTGCAATGGGCTGTAACCGATAAGACAGTCCAGCTACAGGTAATGACCGAGTCAAACTTTCTTGTAGTATGTGGCTTGTATGCGTTTTTCTCGATATCTACTATTCGCAGCGCATACCCAATTACCTCAAGTTCCCCAGAGTAAACTCTTCAAGTAGTCTATCGATCTGGGGAACCGGTTGATAGAGCAAAAACATTAACAAGTTCTGCTGAAAAGAAACAAAAAGGTTTACCTGGAGTTTTAAAAATCGAAGCAGTCGAGCAGGGGGCAGCATTTTCTTTTGAAACAGTTATAGCAGCACAGAGTTGACAAATGTCTACATAACTCGCAGATCAGCTCGGCTCCACCTCGAGACAAGTTCAATTGATTTGGCTTCAGAATGGTGACACAAAGAACATGAATACATTCAGGAAATCCCTTGAGCAAGAACACCCAAGAGCTTTAATAAACAATGAATCTCCTTTCAGAACTAAGAACCTCTACGAACACAAAACGAGAATGAAACGAACAAAAAAGTTAACCGAACAAAAAGAATTCTTAATACCCTTTATTCAGAGACTTAATGGGAAACAAAGTTGAAAAGCCCCGTACATTTCATTTAAATGAAAATTCCAGAGAACAAACAGGGAGAAAGTTTTAACTTAAACCAATATTTATCAGTCAATGAACAGTATTCGCTCGCGCTGCAGAATCGCGTCGACGAAAATACAAAATACACTCCCCCACCTGGTGATCGACGAAGTACCTGCACATATTCTTTTCAACTCAGTGACCCCTTCATTCAGGCATTCTCTTGGGTAAGCTGGGTTTTCTCTAACAAAAGAAACTTGCATACTAACAATTAAAATTGTGAATGATAAAAAGTAATTACTCAGTATTGGCTCTTTCAACGGTTTAGCCTGATTAATCAGGCTTTTCTCTTGGTGACCACGGAGGAAGGGTAAAAACAGCGAAAAACTCTACACCACAGCCTTCGGCGGCCAACAGGACACATTCCTATTTCATACACATCTTCACCAGGCAATTACACCGCCTCTCTCAAATTCAGACTTTCGCCTTTGGTCAACCTTGAAGAGCCGATCTTAATGCGGGCGTCGTTGATTTTATAAGCTTGGAACCTAGACTTTTACAATCCTAAAGTTTTTCTTACAGGAAAACCTTTTGTATTTGTTCCCACGGGAACTGAACTGACGGGAGGTTATTGAGAGTATAAGATGAACGTTGTCCTCTTTTTGAAAAAATAAACTCTTTTAATTAACAATTATTCCACGAGTGCGCGTTGGATATGAGTTGGCTATAATCATCTCATATCCAACAAGCGCGAGTGGAAAAATTGTTTTATTAAAAACGTCCACTTCTTCCCGACTTTATTTAATTTGCACAGTTACCATATTTGCAGAGCATTGGCTCATATACCATGATGGCTAATCTAATCAGAGCTCTAGAATTGCATTATCCAATGATTCAGTTTTTAATGATAGCGTTTATTTAAAATCCTTTAGAAACTAGTGCAAATAGACTAATTCTTCATTTATCCTAGAAGTATTTATTTAAGACAAATATTGTAAGATTTGTGTACTCAACAAATTGATACATATAATTAAGTAAATGAAATAAATGAACTATTCATCATTTTCTGGCAACTGCTCCGAACTTTATCGCAAAACAAAACATAAAAGTTAAAGGTACTAATTGCATTTAAAATGAAACAATTAATTATTTCATTGATATTACTTAAAATGATATTGTAACAAT
Organism: Porites lutea; assembly: GCF_958299795.1. Lineage (NCBI taxonomy): Eukaryota > Metazoa > Cnidaria > Anthozoa > Scleractinia > Poritidae > Porites > Porites lutea. Next base: position 49,736,985 of record NC_133204.1, on the reverse strand, counting down.
ATTAAATGATGATCAAGACGTTTTTGCCTTCACAAATTCTCAAACTCATGTTAAAAGAACTTTACAGACATGAGGAGCAAGCATTCTTTATTTGATAAAGGTTAAGAATTTGAGCTCTTTTTAGGTATATTTGCAGTAGAGAGATTAAGAGTCACGTTTACGGCAAACGTCAGTTTCAAGTTGCGAATTTCTCAGAACAGAACATAAGCAGAAAAAAACAATACAAACCGAAGTAATAAACAATAAACGACAGTTAAAGGGAAAACTTGGTCACGTGGTAAAAATTCACGATTGCCGTTTGCCCTAACCGCGACTTTAAAACTCTTTTGCTCATGAGGAGTTCTTGACTATACAGTCACTTGAACAAAAGCTTCTATTTCAACACACTAAAATAGTATGAAGCAAAGCAGAGGAAAAACTAAGAACAGTAAGTGGTTGAAAAAAGCAAGGATTTAAAGGAACTGAATGATCGGTCGGTATGCTCCCTCTCAGCAGTTTTTGCCACTCTTTTTGCTCTATCCTCTATCAATGCCTGAATTTTTTAAGCAAAATATTCAGTTTCTGCAGAATCTGCAAATTCGTACAGTACAAATTCTTAGCGTTTTATTTATATTAATTTCATGATAATCGATTAATATATTAATGGCTTTCATCAATGCTGCATATCTAGTAAGATATATTATTTCTTTTTTATACAAGTTTGTCTAAATTGATAGATAGTTTTATTCAACATTTCGGATTAATTGAAAATTTTTGAATTTCTTGGTGTAGTCATATTCACTTTTGTTAAACTGTTCTGCAACGACAACCACAACAATAATTACAGAAACATGAGGTCATTGCTTGATATTGTCAACAGAAACGTTTTCAAGAAGAGTGCTAACTTTGACATAAAACTTAAAAATGTAGGGCAAGCAACCTTATTACACTTGCTTCAGATTCTATTAAACAGCAAAAATAAGCTAAAAATGTACCTGGTGTAATGTTCCACTAGATTTAAACTTTCATTGGAAGACCAATTGATAGTATAAAAAATGCCACTACTCCATTTCTAAAATATTTAAAAACAAATTGCACAATTCAAAAAATAAGCTATTAAAAAGAATTTTGTCCGCAGACACAAAAGCTCAAACTCGTAAATGTAGAAAGTGAAATGGTTCAGTCAATCAAGGTACAAATTGTGCTTTAGCAGAATCTCTGACAACGCAAATTTGATACTATTACTAATAATATTATTGATCTTGAATAAAAGTTATTGCCCATGGAAGTATGCCAACATGGTTCAATCGAGCATCCACCAGGCCAATGGTAGGGTGGTCTGTGCACTGTTTATCCAGGCACGCCAATGTTAACTCTGTATATTGTGTCTCCTTTGCCTTCAGTCAGCTTTCTGCAACAAACCCTAATACCTCCACTCTGGTGCACAGGAAATCTGAGGTCTCCGTGAGCTGCTCATTTCTAAATGTCTGACTGGGACCACTGTGTCCTCGACAGAGTTCATTGTCCAGCCAAATGGCATGATCACCCCCACTGAAAACAATAATGATGGTGATAATTACTTCAATGAACCGTTCCTCACACTTTCTTTATTCATAGCATTATTGCCTTGCATTGTGTGTTTGCATTCTACGTAGGTATGTTCACAATATTTTATATTATGTAAAGTTTTACCAGGGGCGGATCCAGGATTTTTCTTAGGAGGGGGTGCACCACTAACTGACCGATGACGTAAAAAATTTTAAAAGCGAATACGAAGAAGAGGGCTTTTGACTAGGAAATAACATTATGTGAACTGCTGAGAATACATATCAAACGATAGAGCAGATTTTGTATGTCTGTCAAGCGACTGCACAGTGTTAATTAGAAAGCGGCCGCAGGTCATCCGGGGGGGGGGGGTGCGCACCCCGTGCACCCTCCCCCTGGATCCGCCCCTGTTTACACCAAAATGTTATGCATTCAAGTTATTTAAATTTTTACTACAATGATTGGTAAAGTTACACATGCCGGTAACTCTGGTGACTTGTAAGGGGAGAGGGGAAATAGAAACTGACAAAAACAGAAAACTGCATACTGCACAATGATAAAAAAGGTGTACCTCTGTGAATAGACCAACACAGCAATACTAGAAACCGACTGAAGAAACAAATATGACACTCCTCAAAGCACTTTTAGTTTTAAAACAACAAACACCAAACCCTAACAAAAACAAAACCCAATGACTGCTAAGGAACGTAAAACCATCCCATCTTTCCTGGCTGCAATGCAGAGATGGTTGGTACTCTTTAAACTATTTTTCAGATCAAGAGAAGTGTTTTTATTGGTGCTGATTAACCCATTCGCCCCTGAACCGCCCGTAACCGCCCGTGCCGATCCAGGTCCTTTCTACCCTTTGTGACGTCATCAGTTTTAACGGTCAAGGACAACTTTCTTCGCTGACTTGTGCAGAGTAAAGAGATCTTTCAAACCATACCAGAATGAGCACAATTCAGTCAAGGACACCGGAGAAAGAAGCAAAAAACCACGTGACATTGACCTGAAAATCTCCATGAAAATCTTGTTCCATTACCCACCTACCTTTCCTTTCACCTAATCCTAAGATCCTAAAAGCTTTCCTAAAAACTCTTCACACCAAATTGAAGCCTACTAAATGCCCAGCAAGAGAAAAAAAAAATGAGGCAAGAAAAGCGAAAAAAGAAGGGAGGAGAGAAAGCGAAAAGTAAAAGTCAAGACTGCTGTGTCACTTTTAAACCCAAAAACTGTCGAAATTTTGCTTTCTGCGCATGCCCGAACTTCGCAACTGATATTTTGCATCTGGATCAGAAGGCCGCGAAGTGTACGACCTGTAAACCGGTTTGTGGTAAGTTTTAGCTCTTTATAGCACGACAGTGACCAGAAAACCACTCGACTAGCTTCAAAACGCGTTTTTCGGCAAAATCTCCAGGAGCGAATGGGTTAATTTTACAGACTTAATAGGTACTGATGACAACGTTATCTCAGGTTACAGCAGACTGATCAGTCTAACACCAGGACAGTCAATTGGTCTGGTCAAGTTTAGGTTTTTTTTACATACCCTCCTCCAACCATGAGGCTTTTATCATCTCCAGCCATAAACAGATCTGTTGTTTTGGATCCATCCTTCAGTAGTCCACTCCACAAATACCTGATAGGTCTGGGACTCAGTCGGAAAACAAAGCTTTCTCCAGTTCCAAAATAGGTCAGTGTCTTGGGTCCACTGTTTCGCTCACTCCAGCTCATGGTCACAAAGGTACCAATGATCTGTTGTCAGGAAAGATGCAAATTTGTAATACCTTGTAGAAAGCCTTCAATGTTCTGTAAATTATGTAGCTAGAGATAAATGAAAATTTAATATGCCACGTTGTTTGGTAACCTATAGTGCGGATAATAAGGCTTAATGACCGGCACCTCAGGGGAGGGGCACCGGTACACAGAACCCTTATAGTCCGGTGGCTTAGTGCAAAATTTTGGCGAGATCTATACAGAGCGGACAAAAGCACCAAACTTTGCATGGTTGTAGCTTAGGGCATGTTAGTCAATATTAGGATCGGTGCCCACAGCTACCTCTTCAGGATTTGCAGCAACTGCTCGCTGAAGTTCTTCAACAACCTTCCATGATGGGTGTCCTGTGCTGAAAATTGCAATCCTTTTTTTCCCCATTTTTTGATGAAAATCACATGAAAAAGGAAGTAGATGGATAAAGAAACTGTATTAATACTATTATTATTGAAACCAATGACTAAAACAAGTCAACATAATGATATAGCAACTATGATGTACCATGGTGGGTGCCCTGTGCTAAAAAAAACAATACCAATTCCTTTTTTTTTACCATTATTTTGATGAAAATCACATGAAGGACATGGAAATAAGAAAGAAATTGTATTATTATTGGAACCAATGAAAAAAACATGCCAACTAAATGGAAAATCCAAGGAAGATGTTTTCGGACGCGTACTCAGTCCCAAATAGCCTTTCAAGGTGGCGGCTGTGTCTTTTCATGGACTGTAAGTATCTACTAGAATAAATTGCCGTTTTTTAGGGGAAATTGTGTACAATTTGAATCACGACAGGTTTAAGTGAATTTTAAGTTCTTCTTGGTGATAAATTTGTTATCGAAAGCCACATTTTCTCTTCACATTTTGTGCCGATTATGAATGACTATACTGAGTCTATTTTCGTACTGGTTAAAATTAATAATAGTAAAAACAGCTTCTTTCTATAGCGCTCACATCCTGAGCACATGGTGCTTTACAATGTTAAAGAGGAAAAAAAATTATATCTCGAGCATGAAATAACATATATCAAAATCTATTTGCAATTCACAAAGAACAAGAGAAGGAAACAAACTAAGAATTCATCTGTTTTAAAATTATTTTGGCTTTAAAGTTTATATATAATGATAATAAGTCATGCAAAAAACTAAATATTCATTCTATAAGTATAGGTATATGATCTGCAGATATTAAAGACGTTTTACAAAAGTGTTGACTTACTCTCTAAAAATTGGGTAAAAAGGTATGTTCTCAGTCCTTTCTTTCAACTGGCTAAAGATGGGGACTTGCGCAAATCTAGCTAATGGTAGTGAGTTCCACAGTTTAGGGGGGCACACTGAAAAAGTCTTTTCCCCGTGAGTTTTCGAGGTTGTTCTAAGACCTGCTGAGATGCGGACCCGACAAGTTCCTGGAAGGCCTTCGATAACTGTCCGCTAGATAGCTATGTGGAAGGTTATTAAGTGATTTGAAAACTGACAAAATAAGTTTAAAAACAACATGATACCTAACAGGAAGCCAGTGAAAGTTAAATAAATGATGTGTTCGCAAAGTTTACGAGTCCGAGTAACGATCCTGGGGGCAGTGTTCTGAACATATTATTAAAAGTTCCTTCAAGTGCATTTTCCTACAACCATAGAGCAAGGAATTGCAATTAATAGTCTGTTTTAGATGTAATAACAGCATGCACTGCAATTTCGCTAGACTCCCGTGTGAGACACTTTCTTATCTTTGATAAGTTCCTGAGTTGGTGAAACGATGTTGTGCAAAAAAATGTAGAGACGTGTGCGTCAAACAGCACGTTGTCATCAAATACTACTCCCAGGCTTTGTTGGTGGTGGTTCTTAGCCTTGCATTACCCATAATGACGTCGCTAAAGGGTGGACGAGTACGGTACATCGACAAGATAAGCATGATTTCAGTCTTATCATGATTGAGTTTAAACTCGTTTCTACACACCAAGATTGAAATCAGTTGGGATCGTTGTCATATTTACCTAGGGTGAGAATCGAAAAGAGAGGATCTGAGAAACCCATTAATTTAACGGATCAATTATTTATGGAACGCTCCTTGACAATTTGCTAGAATTCAAGAAGGAGGACTGTGCCGTCTTGTTGCAATTAAGTTTCATATTGAAATCACTACAGTAGGAAACACGTTACTGAAGTGCAAAGTGGCATCAATCATGTCACCTTACGTCCAAGTAAGAAAAAGCAAACTAGAAAAGAGAAAAAAGAATATTGAAGCAGATCAGAAACAGCAAGTTGGAGATCGTGGCACCAAACGAGCTTGTAAGACTGACACTATAGTGGAACTGCAAAGTGCGTGCCTTTGTTTGTAACGAATACAGCTTAATATGAAGTTCAGCAAGTATAAAGAAATGTGTATCATTCTCCACTTCATTTGCTATGTACTCAGTGAGTTCAACAAATGCTCTTGATTTATTTAATTTCTCGTCTTCCTCGGCCTTCCAAGCTGCTCCACTTTTCTTCTTGCGTTCCTCTGACATGTATGCCTATTTCGCATGTCAGCCTTTTTAGTACATTTTCAAGGAGCGTTCTATAAATTAATGCTTGTACCGTTAAACCAGTGGGCTTCTCAAATCTTCTTTTGTTGATTCTTGGCAAATACAACAACGATCCCAGTTAATATCCATCCTGGTGTGTAGAAAACATCTCAGCTTCAGAAACCTTTAACTAACCAGTAAGTTAATAAACTCGGTATAGTCATTCACAATCGGCACAAAATATGAAGCGAAAATGTGGCTTTCGATAACAAATTTATCACCAAGAAGAGCTTAAAACTTCACTTAAACCTGTCGTGATTCAAATTTTGCACAATTTCCCCTAAAAAACGGAAATTTATTCTAGCAGATACCTACAGTCCATGAAAAGACACCTTCAAGCCGCCATCTTAAAAGGCTATTTGAGACTGGGTACGCGTCTGAAAACATTTTCCTTGGATTTTCCATTTAGTTGACTTGTTTTTGTCATTGGTTTCAATAATAATACAATTTCTTTTTTTATTTTCTTGTCTTTCATGTGATTTTCATCAAAATAATGGCAAAAAAAGGAATTGATATCTTTAGCACAGGATACCCACCATGGTATATCATAATTGCTATATCATTAAGTTGACTTGTTTTAGTCATTGGTTTCAATAATAATAGTATTAATACAGTTTCTTTTTTCATCTACTTCCCTTTTTACGTGATTTTCATCAAAAATTGGCAAAAAACAAGTGATTGCAATTTTTAGCACAGGGAACCCATCATGGAAGGTTGTTGAAGAACTTCAGCGAGCAGTTGCTGCAAATCCTGAAGAGGTAGCTGTGGGCACCGATCCTAATATTGACTAACATGCCCTAAGCTACAACCATGCAAAGTTTGGTGCTTTTGTCCGCTCTGTATAGATCTGAGCCTTTAGCCACCTGACTATTACTAAAAAGAATCTCTTCAAAATAATACCCCAAATTTTAATATCTTTTCTTGACGTTTACTTTTTGGGAAGGGACTGATGGAAATTTTTGACATCTAACAATATTATATTTTTCACATCCTATTCAAAACAGAACACTCTTATGAGCCACCTTAATAATTACTGTAGGTCTGAGGAAAAAATAATAAATGGCCCTTCTTGACAAACAACCCAAAATGAACCCTGAACCCTTACTAACATGAAACTCTTTAAAATAATACCCCATTCTAGAAATACCCCAATTTTAATATTTTTTTCTTGATGGGAAGGTTTGAGGAAAAAAAAAATGGCCCTTCTTGACAAACAACCCAAAATGTGATTATGGTTTCAATGTTATTGATAGGAGAGATTTAGAAAATGATTTGATCAAAAAGTTAAAAGGTAAAAGATTTTTAAGATACATTAAAAAAAAACATTTAAAAAGTGAACGACGTTTTGGTGCTACATTACGCCGTTATCAAGTTGAAAAGTCAAAAAGTATAAGGTGTGAAAGGAATATATAAAATTTGAAACAATACATAAAATATTTGCGGGTCCAATGGGTATCATTCCCAAGGTAAGAAACACAATAAGAGAAAAAAAAATTATGAAAGTGTCACATAAAATTGGTGCAAATGGAGTTGGCTTGCGTGTTAAGAGAAGGCTTGATGTCCTTTATGTCCTTTATGTATAACATCTCGTAGACTAAGCAATCAAACTTGCTGTTACATTTTCTCAGAACTTTGAAAAGATGGTCAGTATTTGTTCTGTTGTTGCCATGCTGTGTTTCAAGGTGTTTCCAGATGGCTGAATAAAATAAAACTCTTTTAGCCTTTAACTTTTTGATCAAATAATGTTATCAATCTTCTGTTAAATAAAAACTTAACAAGAGGCTGTTTTTTAGTACAGAACAGAAGCAAGACATTTGCTCACCTCACCAACAGAGGACTTGACTAAAAGTATTGTTTCATCATCAGCCTCACATTTGTTATATAGAGTTCGAATACTGATACATAAAAGAAAATGTTTATGTTTCACTAAAGTGAAATAAAGGGTTAATGACAACACATTAACTGTACTGTTAAGCTGTATAAACAAAAGTAATATTAAAGCTTGGAGTTTTATAATAAATTGTTACATTTTGACCCACTTCAGTTGTTGGGCATTTTAGTTTCTAATACCAACAGACTTTTATCACATTCCTGTAAAAAAGCACCAACTTGAAGTTAGGATTGATGAAAAGCAGTAAAACAGTTTTAAAAACTTATTTGCATGAAACTGACAATGAACCCAAGCCTCTATCTTGTTTCATTGTGGGTGCTCACTGGAGCTGAATGAAGGAAAAGACTAAAATAATAGTTTGACCTATCATCCCATAAAGTGAATAATGGTTAACCAATCAATCAATCAATCAATCAATCAGTTTATTATTTATTTGTTATTTTTATCTGAGACAGAAGTTTATGTTAAAAATGTACAACAGAAGGATAAGTCTGGTATAGTTAGCATATAAAGGGGATAGACAGCAATTTGCTAATTGAAGGAGAAGCATAAACAATGTTAAGAGGAATCTACAACATCCAGGGAGAGAGAGAGTCAGGCAGTACTTCCCTTGCGCATTTTGAGGAATCATAAAAAATTATAAATGAATTTTTTCCAAGATAAAAGTAAGAATTGGTTTGAAAAAAATAAATACCTGCATCCATCACTGTCTGTTGTAAACAAGCAAACAGGTTTTTTGATGCGAAGTCTGTCAGGTAACCATGAACATAATAACTCCCACTAAAAATTGAAAGTATTGGATAAAAACACTCACACACATGTATAACCAGTCAGATCTCCCTAGGAAAGTGCCTCCTAAATCAAACACAGTGCTGGCCAACTTAAACACAAAACTGCAATTTTATCAGCTGAGTTTGCCAAGGTGCTTTAGATGCCATAAAGGATTAAAAAGCTGATATTTTGTCCCACATCTGAAAGCAACTTGTTTATGACACTTGACACAAGCTGCACTCACATAGCTTTAAGTTCTGACTGGATCTTCGATCGACAGAGTTTCAGCATCTTCTGTGGCAATATAGTCAACTGTCACTGAATACCCAACTATAAGATGGACACCTCCATAAAATGGAAACATAGAGATGGTCTTTGCTGGCCTGAAGGACAAACACTTTTTAGAGGTGATCTCAACAGAGTTCCCTGGTAGGGTTCTACAGTCTCATCATCCCAACCAAAATTAATTTTCCCTCAATCCTGTTATTCCAGCAGTTTTTATTGGCTAATACTGGTCCGGAACATACGTTCAAAGGGCCTTACAGAGCTTCCAGATTCCCTCATCTAAGGATAGCCAGCGACAGACAGTGGGATAAAAAAGGTGGTAAAACAGGCTCTTTACAGGTTGTTATGGGCATTTTTGAGTGAAAATGCACAGATTTCTGCAGCATAAAAGAAAATATAACTCACTTTCCTATGTGGATATTACCCTTAACTGCATTTATTTCCTGAATCCAGCATCATAAAATCACTAAATCCCACATCCTGTTCATAGTTAAAGTCCTGAATGTTGCTTACTTTTCCTTTAAAACCAAGAGTCCTTGCCCCTGCCCTCAACAAAACCAAATCCTGGATCCCAAAGAACCAGTTTCACAGGGGACACTCTTAATAGACAAAGTATACATCTTAGCCAAGAAACTAGACAAGAAGGAAATAATATTTTCATGATTCCTACTGATGCTAAAAGGTTTTAAATTACGAACCTCTTGCTTTGTCAGCAAGTTGGAACCTTTGACAGTAAACAGGGTGAGCAGGTGCAGAGAATTCCATCCTTGTTGTGGAATGTTCAACATTCCATTTTCTAGTAAAGAAATATTGTTACTCTTAAGTTTTTCCAGTCGCTTCCTTGAAAGGCCTCTAATCCTAAAAGCTGTCTAAAAATAAAAGAAAAGAAAAAAATTAACAAGCGATCAAGAGATTTTTCTCTACCTCATGAAAATTTTTTAGTACTCTTATTAAATGCATGGTTTTTACTTTTGACTTACAAAATTTTCTTTGAATGTGAATACTGTTTGGACATTATTTTTGGAAAAACCTGTTTGGCTTTTCACTGGTATTTGAATGACTGGTCACATGAAGGGTTACTTTAAACTTAAATCCCTGGTACATTTTGTATCAAAATACATACTGTTCTATATTGATTTCTTTTGCAACAAACACGGAGAATCTGTTTTGGATGTTTTATCTTTGGTGATCATAACTTTTGTGTTTGATTAAGCAGTCATAAAATAAGGAGAAATTATGTAGATGCTGACAGGTCATTCTTTGATAAAGGTTAAAAGGTGAAACCATGCCAGGATTCACATTCTGGTTTACAGACTTGAAAGTGACCAATTTTCCTTTACTCCTTGCATGTTTGATGTCATGCAGTTAGAAGTAAATCCATCAGAGGGGTTTCAAAAATATGTAGATTGAACTTGTCAAAAACTTTGACACCTTTTATAAATTAATATGGCAAAAAACAAAACGCTATAATTTCATTGACAATTATTTACGATTGTAAACAAACAAACAAAACTAAAATTTACAAAAACTTAGTAACACATAGACTCATTAATAATATTAATGGTCCAATTTCAACACACAAAATTCATTTTTGGCTCCAAAGCTTCAGGGAAATAAAACAAAAGATATGTACTATTAATCTAAACCTCAGTGAGATTTCTTTTGTTTTGTTCCCCCAAGCGCTCAAGCCAATTGAGAATTCTAAATATGGAAATTGATCTATAAACCAAAAAAAGTTACAAATGCTAGGACACAATGGTGTGATTTACCTGAAGAAGCTTGTAGCCCCTCAGGGGCATTAGTGCAGCAAACTCTTTGAATAGATCCTCTAAATTGTTGTTCTCAGATGTTTCCGCTGCAAAAAAAAGTTATCCTTTATTGAACTAGGAATCTAACTTAAGATTAACAGCTTAGAGGATTTTATTATGGCCACGTATCCTTAAGGTTGACTCTTTCGCAAAGTCTTATTACTTAGGCTGCATTTTTTGTCACATTTAAGATCTTACACATGATTCAGTGAATTTAGGAAAAAAGTGGGGTGAGGAGGAAAGGGTGGGGTTAGATGAATTCCAAAGAAAACTATGGACACCTTGCTTAATCTCTGATGATCATAATTTCCACTAATATATTTGGACAGTAGCTGAATCACCAGCAAAAATTTCAGATGTTTAACTAAAGTAAGCCCCTGCAAGTACCATCTCTCAATATTATGCACTAGTGAACACTTTCTAGGTTATAAATTCAATGTTCTAACTCTTGTTCTAACAGACAAAAAGCAGCATCTTCAGACAGACTTTCATCTGCAGTTTCGCTGTTATCTTTTTTAGTTAAATTATTTATTCTGTTGTACGTCATCCAAAATTGATAATGAGATCAGTTCATGTTATCTCTACAATGCCAATATATTAAATATTTTCTACAGATTTTTTCCTCTTTACAGTTATACTGTATTATGGGTCTCGATATTAAGAACACTAAATTTTCATCCCCTGGCAGGCTGTCTGCTGTAATAGAAGTTGACTGTATTGCTGTTTCTCAGAAAGTTTCAACCTTTTTGCAAAAAATTGAGAACTAGACCATAGAAATGCTAAATGATTTAACTCTAGCTGTGACATCCAATACCTTCTTTGTCAATGAACTTTGCAAACTGGCTGAAGACAATCAACCCAACACGTATAAGAACTTTAGGACCTTGAACAAGAAAGCTGTCTACAACATACACCTGAAAAATAATACAAAGTAATAATTATTATTTAAAGGAACAATGAATAAATTCAGCTAAAGCCAAGTACAATCAGTATTATTTAGTTGTAGTAATTTAAGCTACGTAGCTGTCTGAAGGGACAGGACTAAGCAGAATCTAAAACTTGAACAGTTATATATGGAAACAAGAAATCAACGATCCACCCACACAAGATTAAGACTACATTCACCCAAATAACTCTAAACCTTGTCTGCTAATGACATTAACCATTGACTGTATAAGAGCCTCGTTCACTCATACTCACCAAAGTCCAAAAATCAATGTAATGAAACATCCAGATTAGCCAGTCAGGAATGAGAATGGTATTTTTAGGAATTTTCTCCTCTGTCTCACTGAACTCTTTAAGCTGTTTGTAAGATGCCATCTGCAATTAAAAGTTAAACACACACACACCTTGGTTTCAACATTGGCTCTTAATATATTAAACCAACTTCTTTAAAATGACAACATTTTAACTAAAAATTCAGAAACACCTCGCACATCCACATCTTAAGAAACTGAGTTTATTACAGGAAAGTTAATCATTTGATTATTTTTACATGTAATATTTATTGGTAAATATTTTCTAATACTAGTTTATAATCATACAATATTTTGTTCAACTTTACGTTACATGTTATAAGAGTATCACATAATATTAATTTTCAGTTTGCTCTACAAATTTCCAATGTTTGACATTGAAAGTGAAAAGGTAAAACTTTCCAAACAGTAGAAAACTAAAGTAAAAGGAGAAAGACAATTTAACTTACAAAATAGGACTTCAAGGAGTCTTGGAATGTCTTAGCCATCACTGCATATGCCCTTTGGCTTTGATCCAACATAGATCTCCTGGAATTCACCAGGGCAGACATGCATGCATAACACAGATTTTCATCCATGAAATGAAGAAAAAGTGATGTCAGAGGAGGTACTAAAGGAGCAAACTGGACATCAGGGTGCATGTGAGACAAAATATACAGGATTTTTAAACAGGTTTTTTCCCCATCTGACGACAAATGGTAAGTTGGGACATTTCTTTTGCCATTGAAAATTGTTGAAGGTATACTGGATGGTACTTGAATACCTAAGGAGAAATTGTAACAAACTTCATGTTATTATGGAAAAGATGCCCATCTTCTAATGAATGCCTCTCTCCAATTATTGCCACTCTGTAATTAACCCGCCTTTTGCTCTTTAGTTTTTTAAAAAAAATAGCCAAAGTATCTGTTAGAACAACTTTGTGAATATTTCAAAATATACTTTTTCCTTATAGGCAAACTTGTTTGGCTTGATTACAGCTCAGTCAATTCCAAAATAATTGTCCATTCCCTTAGACATTTGCTAAGTTGAGATTTCTTATGGTGAAAAATGGTTTTTATTTTAAAGTTCATAGTATGGTCTCTGGTGGCATAATTGCACATATTTCATCACTGACGAAAAAAACAACAGAACAGCTGTTGATGATCTGTAATTCAAGTAAGACTACTTATAATGTCCTGAGCCATACCCACTTGGTTGATATTTGTGTGTGTGGAATGGGGTGGTTTAATATTGGCAGGGGGGTACTATGGCAAAAGAAACAAACTTCAGATTTAGATTTCCCAAGGTTGGCATCAGAAAACATAATATTATCAAATCGACAAAAATTTTCCATTGCATGGTCCATCATCTTATCAGTCATAGAAATGACCTCAAAATGTTCAAAATGCAAGTGGAACTAGGAACCACAGGTGAGTGATTTTACTGCAGAGTTTTGAACATTTTGATGCAGATGGCGATAATATGGCTTGGATAGTAGCTTCACCATGCACAAGAAGAAGATTTAAGAAGGCTAACATACACCCAGGATGGGTTATTTACAGAAATAATGTCAATCTTACCCATATCATCAATCATTTCTTCATAATAGTGAGGAGAGTTTAGAATTATATCTGCTCCGCCACTTGCATCTTTCCAAAGTTGAGACCTAAGTTGCAGTAGAACACCTTGTCTTATTAGCTTCTTCAATTTGTCAGTCTCATCATGCTCTGGATATTCTAGCCATTTCTGCAGGGTTTCCTTAAACTGATCTTCTGAATATTTGCCCTTATTATAGTATGGACCAATAGAAGAAGTGGAAGATCGAGAAGTCCTTGAGGCCTTTCTTGATGTTTTTGACGTTCTAGAGTCCTCTCTGTATAATTTTCTGCTCTCTAGTGAACTTTGAACCCACTGAGAGAAGTAAGGAGCACTAACCTCACATAATTCCATAGCGATGAATTTAAAATTAAAACGGTAACAGACGTCGATGGTATATAAAACCGGTAAAAACAATAAATATTAGGTTTATACAACACTTGTCGACTATTAATATTTTGGCAGCAATTTCATCTTCTCGCGTTAGCTTGCGTGACAACACCGAATTTTGTGAAAACAACGTTCCTCATTCCGTGCTGTTAGAGAGATGCTGTTGGTCTAGTTTACTCACGTGAATCCGCACATACAGACCGCTTATGCTGCATCATGAACCAACCACCTTTTTAACCCAACAAAGACGTTTGTATCGTCCATGTTGACAAGTTCAGTCCCCCGTTGGCCAAGAGCCTGGGTTCCACAAGAAGGTTTCAGGAACAAATCACGAGCATCAATCACGAGAGATCACGAGCAAATCACGAGCACGAGTTAATGTCCCTGTTGACCTGAGCATGTACCTTCGCCCCAGGCCCCTAGGCCTTTCTTCGTTTTTATCATAAAAGATAAAGATTACATTGTCAATTTCTCCGAAAATAAGCCCCGGGGCTTATATTTTTCAAAGGCCCTTTTTGAGGGGCTTATATTCGGAGGGGCTTATGTACGGAGGGAAATTTGCGTTTCAAAATCGATTGGGCTAGCTTGTAGTGGGAAGGAAATTTACCATTTTTGCTTTGTTTTACTTTGTATTCGAGAGCAAATTCCATGTACAAGTCCCCCGGGGGGCTTATATTTGGAGGGTTATACATGGAGGGGCTTATTATGCTTATTATCGGAATTTTACGGTACTTTCTTGGACTGAACAAAAGGAAGTCCAATGTATTCGCTCGAAACGAAGTTGGGCAAACATCTTTAAAACCCACAATTTACTTGAATATCCTCAAGTTCTGGCAACATGTAGAAGAACTACCCGGGAAAAGCATTGTAGCCTGCGTCGCAATCGTTTGCGTTTGGTTTCGGAGGAAAGAAAGACCGAGGAACGGGATTCTCGGCTTTGGCCGCTCTTTTGCTTGGGCCATTTTGACTTTTGTTCCCCGTTCTTTGCTCCTAAACCGCAAGGAAACGCTTGCTACGCAGGCTAAAAGCATTACGAAGCAGTGCCTCATGTATATATATTTTTGAAATATCAGGAGCCTTTAACATACTCGTAAATGCATTTTTCGCTAAAAAGTCATTTCCTTTTTTACCTTTTTTTCCATTTATTTGTATATATATATTGTTTACATACTAATAAATGCATTTTCCCGCTAAAAAGTCATTTTCTTTTTTGACCATTTTTCAGTTTATTAGTGTTAGTATTATAATAGTTTAAATAGTTATGTTTAACTTTCACTGTCAAAGTTTTTGCTAAAAATATTTTTACTAGTACTAGTAAAGTTTTAAATACGCTCACAGTTTTGCAAAGAAGGAACAAACGCAACAGGACTTGATGATATTCAACAAACAAATAAATTAGAGCTATCTAAATTAACACAAAATATTCTTAAGATAGCTAAAAACTGAAATAAATAAGAAACTAAAATTTTACTCTTTTTTCAAACAAGACAACAAGAAATCTGAAGGCAACAATTTATTATTAAGTATTAAAGTTACTGGCGGTTTTATAACCGGCAAGAAGAAGTCCACAACCAAAAATCGCCAAAAGTTATAAGTCGCTTCTTCTTCAATTATCTTGCTGTTGATAACGCGGGTCAAACAGCAGATAAAAAGCACACAGGCAGCACGATTTTTCCTTTCCTTCTTCTGGCGCGCAAAACCGGAAAGACGTTGGGAGATGATATTTTTCTGAACCAGCCAGAAAAACTCATCTGCTGACAGGCCTTTTCCTTCATACGATTCTTTAACTGCTTTTTTCTATTCTCCTTTTAAGCTGAAATTGATGCCTTCTAACGATGAATTCCCGTAGAGAAATCTCATCACGCTTCCAACGACATAAGTTTAGTTACTCAAATGGCGTGATGCGGAGGACAGGGTAGCTTCTCTTCAGTCAGGGATTCTTCTGTTCTCTGAACCTGTTTTCAAGGGCCAAAATTTTGGTTTGGATGTACAGTCGACTCCCTAACCCTGCTGCACTTGCTAGCTCGAACCCTGCGCTAACTCCAACTTAATTTCCTTAATTATAAGTAGATAGCCGTTGTTCTCCCTAAATTTTAGCTCAGCAGGTAAGGGACCATTCACAGCCGGTAGGGCAAAAAATATGCACCACAGAGGTGTACGTTTTCGGGGACAGGCGGGTAGTGCAGTGCGGGAAATGGCCCCGATCTTGCTGGGAAATTTAGGAGCTGAGTTCTCTGAAATGTCATACAATCAATTTAAGAACTACTTCACGCAAATCGGCCGTTGTTAACCTTACACAACAAATTAAACGATCACAACTTGCGTATTTTTTAAAAGTACTTCTTTAATTTTAGTAAACTTTCAGGTCATTGCACTAGGCGGTAAGAAGTGTTGCTTCAGGCGGTAAATTTTACCGATTACTGCCTGACATAAAGAACACCGTGTGAACCCTCAATAACTCGAGCCTCCCACTAACTCGTAATTTTGGTTTCCCTTAAGATCATTTCTGTATAATCTTACCCTCGATAACTCAATCTATGTTTTAAGCGCTTTCTTAATCAAAACAAACAAACAAACAAACAAAGCATTGCAGTCCAAAGCATTGAATTTACTTAAAAACTTCTGTGCCAACCGTGTATTGTAAATTCTTTTTCTTTTATGCCTTTTTTAAAGTCCAGTTCAGATCCCGGTTCAGATACAGTACGTGTCCAGTCCTGTATAATGATCAAGCTTTATTGTTGTGTAATTCCTGTTTCAAAATATCTTTATCAAATATCTCTTAATTTTCTGGTTCTGCCCTGCTCACTGTTGGTAGAATTAGCAACACAGTGAAATATAACAGTCTCTGTGGACAGTGCTTTACTACAATTCAGGGTCGGCCGGGGGTGGGGGGGGGGGGGGGGGTAGTGGTATACCAGTATACCCGAAAAAA
The DNA here is from genome assembly GCF_958299795.1 of Porites lutea. NCBI lineage: Eukaryota > Metazoa > Cnidaria > Anthozoa > Scleractinia > Poritidae > Porites > Porites lutea. Next base: position 49,720,224 of record NC_133204.1, on the reverse strand, counting down.
ATTCGCCAAAATACCCCACAATACCCAAAATTCATCCAAATATACCCAAAATTAATCGAAGGTATACTTTATACCTGAAATTCAAAGAAAGTGATATACCGAATACCCGTATTTAAGCTGCAATATACCGTATACCCGATTTAAAAAGCCCCTGTATACCGTATACCCAAAAACCCTGGCCGACCCTGACAATTTATTCAGTACATGAGTTCTTGATTGTTATTTATAAGGTCAACATGGGGGAACACAAAATTCCCTAAATTTACAGAAAACTATCCTACATTTTTATTAGTACAGTTAAATAATCATGTAAGAATTCTTATTGATTAACGGATGTCCATAAAGTTGGGATTTGGAATATGTTCACTAGTTTCAAGCTGTGATAGACTTAAGTGATGGGAGTATACAAGTGCACAATATTTACATCTTCAATTTATTAAAAATATATACTTTAGTAATTCAACGCTATCTCGTTTGTAGTTTTCCTATTTTTGAAGTCAACAATGTTTCTCTTTCCTTGAGCTTTGCTTCAACTTCAGCCTGAAGATTATAAGAAAAAATCATGACATTTTATAGACTTAATGGTTATAGATTATCAAACAAGCTTCTCCAGCACAGTTTAAATTAGCTCCACCTTAATTCAAACCATTTTTGACACTTCAATTAATAATTACTTTTAAACTCATTGGAAACATTTACCTTTGTAACTGCATATCTTGCTATTATAACAAGCCTGAGCTAACATATCTCAATATATAAATACCTGTAATTCAAATTTTGATCATGTGTATTAAGCCCAGTGCAACGGTTAAAATTAGGACTGCAATCAAAACATATTTCTGCAGTCACGTATTGTTCAGGGTTTTCAACTGCCGAGCATTTCCTTGAACAAGTACCCACAATCCACTGAGCACTCTCTCCAGATATATGATTCATGACTAAACCTAAATCAGCCATACAACCAGAGTCCCCTCCCTCCCCTCGACACTTTTCTATCCAGTTTAGGTTACCACAAGGAAAACAGTCTACCTCTTTCAGTTCTTCCAGTGCAAAGTTATCTTCATCCCCGTAAACTTAAGACAGCCAAAATGGTTGACGCAAGAACCACAGATTTTTGAATTCTATGTACAGTATCTAATAATACTGTGTTCTTTGTAAATAATGAACAATTCTCTACTTATTAAAAATTGATGAGCATTAAATCCTTAATATTTAAGTGCCCAAGTTGTTTGACTTAGCACTCACCCTATTGAAGTAATATCTTTTTTTCCTATTCAAGGAATATGGGATCATTAAAATACTTTAATGCAGGGCAACAGAACAACTCACAGCATACCTTAAAATTTCCTAACACCTCATCTGCCACCTTGTTAACAATACTCTTGACCTGGTCCGGTTTCACAGATGCCAAAATATCTTCTGCAGTTTGATTCTCAGCAAGGTTAAGTGCAGCTGACTGGGCTGTAAACAAAATTACCCAACAGAATTACTGAAATGACTTAAGTGCCCAATATTCCACACCAACTTGGTCAGATTATGTATCACACTTATTGTTTCACAGTTAACAGTTTAGGCTAACAAGGAATTCATGAAGAAAAATACCTTCTCCTCTTGAATCTACATCACCCTGTGAATGTGGAATATTGTAAAGAATAAAATTAATTCAAACTTCTTTTCGTACCAATACTCTTATTTATTTAATTTTTTTCCATTTTTTTTGGGGGGGGGGGGTGGGGTGGGGTGGGGGGAGAAGTAGGGTACACATTGCATAAATCTTCTGTGTTAATCTACCCTCTATAAATTTGTGACAGTGCTATTATGAATTGTTATGAACCCTAAATTTTAATTTTAGCACACCTATGTCAGACATTTTGCCTAAATGTGACCCTTTCAAGTCTTTAACTTCTAGAACCTGATTACTTCTGAAGATGAGGGAAGACTTCCAAACTCAATCTGAAACTTTGCACTTAAGATTTCCAACCTTCTCAGCTCCTGCTTGCCATTTTAAATCAGAGATTTCAGGGGAAATGTGATCTTACTTTCCATGTTGGTTTGATTTTATAGCTATAATAGCTGAGATTTTTCCACAAGACATGAGAAACTGGTCTGCAGACCTGAGAAAGTGTGAGATCAAAGTTTGTAATCCACAGAATTGATGACAGTCATGTCCTTGAAGGTATGAGAACAGCTGGCAGTATAGTATCTCTGAACTATGTTAGCTTAAGTCAGTTAATCAATGATAAAATTCTTACATCTTTTTGTTCCATTAGTTGAGGTGATTGTGGTGGTGTCATCACGTGTTCTCTCCACACATCTTCTGTCATACCCTCATCAAGCGGAGGTGGGAATGGAACACTGGCCAGAGGTGGTACTTCAACAGCAAGCTGTGTCAAAGAAGAAAGACAAACTAATAGTGAACTAAACTGAAGGGGAAAACACCCCAACTTTAACAATGCTGTATCAAAAACTAATTTTCAAAATAAAAAATCAGATATAAATTGAAAGTTGCTATCCAATAGAGGGGTGAATAATTATTAAGAAGAGGTTGGTAAAGAGGTGCATGGTCTTATTAGAGACCATTAGAAGTGGGTGCAACTGTAAAATTTTACAAGCTCTGTTCACTTTAGGTCAGGTCATCGCAAAAAGTTATGTTTCCATGCATAAAGATGTTTGAAGGGCTGAGTGGAACAATTGCCTTAAGTAACTCTAAACAAAATGTCAAAGTATTCTTCTTTTCTGTCAATGAAAAGCAAACACAGGACAATTTGGAAGGTAAATGCAGCAGTTTATCAAAAGTTACTTTAAAGCTTTTAATATTATGTATGCTCTACAAGGCTCCGCCGACAAGCCAGTCCAAGATGACTTTCTTACTCTTCACATGACAACAAATGCATACCTCTGATATAACAACTTCCTCTTGGGGCTCTTGAGTAAATAGAAACTGGTACAATCTGTAGTGTTGAAATAAGCTGTGAAAAAGGAACATCACAATGGTCAATACCTTGGCTTTTTGTATTTACTCAAATATATCCTGCAGTTGAAGAGTAGCAAAACACCCTCTCATCTTGGAAAGAATGGTTAGAAATTCTGATCTAAGACCCTTTGAATTAAAAGGAGGGGACTCATCAAGTAATATGTACTTGATGCCCCTGGATGAACCTATATCATTATGATACAACAATTATTGTAACAGTTGTTCTTTACCTGTCAGTAAAGTAGTCTGTGATGACTTTAGCCTGATTAACATCAAAACATTCAAGCCCTCCATTTTGGGGGCAGTTTTCTACTCCAATGCCTGCCAGCAGTGTCTTAAACTTTTGAATGCTCTCAATCAGGGAGGAATGGTGTTCTGAAAAAAACAACAAACAAACAAATATAAGAAAAAAGAGAAAGGATTTAAGCATAAAGTATGATAAGTTTATTGTCCCATATCATGATACTTCCAATTTTTATTTCAATTTGAAACATGAATAGTATAATGTATGTTAGTAAATCATTAAAATAAGTATTAACAACACAGTTATTGATGACAAACTGAAAGTATAGAAATAAAAATTAGTAACTTTATTAAAAAATATAACTATCTAGAGAAACACAACCATTTCCCCAGGTCTCAGGGCTGCAATATTTTTTTCTCTTGAAAGGACATATGTCCTACTGAGACACCATCTTGGTCAGACATTTCCTGGCTCTCCAGGAATTCCTGGAATAGCCCAGAAATCCATGAGAAAATTTTCAACACTTAGCGGGCTTTTCCTTATGTGCAAAAAAGACCAGAGCTTCTGACTAGAATGATTTCTGGCACTCCCTAGCTCTTCCATGATTCCGTTCCGGGGTTTCCCGGAGACCTTTTTCCTGCCTTTTCGGCATGTGCAAAAAAGCCTGGAAAGCCAGGAATTTTACCCCAGAATTCCCTGGAATTTCGGGCTCCTTTTTGCAGGTGTATGACTTCAGGTGTGGGATTATCTGAATGCAAATTACCTTCTTGCATAATCATTTATTATTATTATTATTATTATTATTATTATTATTTTTATAATTTAGGAACATCTCCCATACTGCGATATAGATACCTTTTATATTGTCTAGCATCACTTTTAGAAGGGTAAAAAATGCTGAAATCTGCTGAAGTGTAAAATTTTGTTCCTTTGCAAACCTTAAAAGGAAGTCTCTGTCAAGGAAAAAACTTTCTTGCATCATAATTAAAATTAACACCAGCCTAAAATGACAATCTTCCTGCCTGCTGTACCCATAGAGATTATTATAAAACATGTTGGTGTAAAGGATAAACCACTCATCACAGTCTAACAAGATGAGCCCGATAATTTACCACTTACTCCTAATCAGTAATCGGGTATTAGCAAATTCTAGAAAAAATAACATAGGTTAATTCCACCTGCATTTACATGTAATTGATGATGAGGTACATATCTGAAATATGTTCTTTTCCAAACTCAAAGAGTGAATCATTTCTTTTAAGTGTCTCATATTTAATTTTACTGCAAAAGAATTTGGTAACTGTTAGCTGTATGATGAAAAGGATACCAAAACCCAGCAACATAGTAGTCCAACACACAAGCTTCAGGAAGAGAATTGTGAAAACTTTCAATGGTCAGAACTTCACCCACCTTCCTAAAAAAAGAATTACATCAAATCTTTATATCAACTAAACAAGCCTATGTAGGGTTTGTAAGGATCACTTTGCTTTTTGCTAACATTCATCTGTTAAGTTAATACTGTTTCATTTATTTAGTTATGGCATGGCTCTCTTATTTGTCCACTGGGTGGGAAATTAGCACACTGCACACTATTTTATTGAAGCCCCACAGTGGAGTCTTTGCGTGAATCTGTTCACATGGGGGCTGCATTTGTAGCTTTCCAAAGGAAATATTAGAAATGCCTGACAAACACCCACCTGCAGAGTGCTGGGAGATGGGCATGCTCTGTTTCTGCCGTGGCAGGTGTCGAATCGAAAGAGGTGGGGAATCTGGAGGAAGGGAATAGGGGGGCAAAAGAGATGCCACACTTCTTTTCCCAGCTATTCCCCTTTTTGCCCCTGCCACGCAGGCTGCATGCTTTGTTGTGGCTGTGATTCTGACCTCATCTCAGTTCAGGTGATTGACCTCTGCATTTTTTGTAGGACCAGCAGAGGTCAAGTTGGGACCAAAATATCAAACAACAAATTGTTTCTCTAATAGTAAGCTTATAATGAACTTGTTGAACGTACACTTCCAGCTCACGTGCTGTAAGTTCCTTGAGTGCTTGAGTTTGTTCTTCAGACAAAACTTTCCAGGCTAATGATTCTTTCTCCTCCTCTTCCTGTAAATCATAAAGTTATGGATGAAAAGTTGACATCATGTAACATAGGTACAATGTTCTCCATGTTAAAGTACATTTTTGCAACACACTTATTGATCAGCCCAAATTTGCATGAAACTGTTAAATAAAAAAAATCATGTTTAGAGTGATTTTACTTGACCCGTGAAACAGATAACTACTACTGCAAAGTTTCTACAAGTAAACAAAAGAAGACAACGGAATTAGTGCATAGCGCGTAGTATCCTACTACCTACTTCACGGGTTAAGTGAAATCCCTTCATAACTCTTGTTATTTATCTGTACAATACAAAGTGGAACAACTAGGCTTAGAGACATCGATTCAAAGAAATCATGGAAAACGTAACAGAAATATTTGAATTCAAACTTTAAAAAGTAGACGTTTTTACGGTATTTCCGAACGACCTTAAAAGTAAAAGTCGAAAAAGGTAGGTTACTAACGGATTGATTTTTGTTTCTTGTTGTCGCGGAGTCCCGTTTGGATGCAGATCTTTTTCTTTCCGAAGATTTGATCCGAATAGCTGATCGAGACTTCTTCGTGTCCGCCATCTTGAATATGCTTTGCAGATACTTGTTGCTATGCAACGCCACGGCTTGCAAAAATCTATTTTCCAGCGGGGAGGGGTGTTGTTAATCGACTAGTATTTCGTAGTTCATGAGGTCTTTCAACATACACAGAAAAACCAGCAGGCAAAATTAAGGTTACTTGGAATCGGTGTCTATTTAAGTAAAACCTTTCAACAGTTTGTCCGTCATCCTTTTACAAGGTAATTAGACTGACCTTTCGAGACGTTTCAATTTTCTTTTGCCGCGAGCTTTTGCCACGCTTTGAACGATTTGGAAGCTCGAGACTTTCCATAAAAGATTCAAACGTGTTCAAAGTTAATCGCCTATCCTTGACCACAAAACCAAAAGCTATTTCGCGATATAATTCCAGTGTATTAAACTAAGCAACAATGAGCCCCCGCGCCGCAGTGTCTTCTATGAAATTAGATTGTTTTTGTGAGTTAGTTAATTAGTTCTGTAATAGCAAAGAATAACAGGTCTAAGATTTCGGCTCTTTTATTAATCTTGTTTGCATTGTTCCGGCAAACAATATCAAATCGGATTATTCTTTAATTACTGTAAATGCCTTATTAAGGCGGCTCTGTAGCCCCTCTGTGGCTATTTTAATAAACCCCCTCAAAATTATACTGGAGGGAGTATTTGCTTCCGTTAATGCGACCACCGTTGGGGGCCATAAATCCTGGTCGTGATAACGAGATGGTCGTATTAACGGAATGTTCAAATTAATAAAGTGACCAGTTTGGTCGAAAGATTGTGGTCGTAATAACGAGGCGGTCTAATTATCGGGTTTGTCGTAAGGCGGGGTTTCACTGTCTCTCAAATGCTGGATATAAAAAGTATCTTTATAATACAGTAAAAACCCACGAGTAAGAACCTAAGATTTAAGAACCTGTTAGGCTAAAATTTGCAATTTAGACCCCCTCTATATAAGAACCTCTTTAGCCTAAAATTTGGAGAAAGGTTCTTATTGTCAAAAATCATTTAAAAATATTTACTAATTGCAATTGCAAAAGGCAAGTTAGTACATATATAAATGTTGTTCTATTGAGGTCATTGAGAAAATGTTTATAATATTGTGTTTTACAGCACAATCATGTATATAAAGTTGTTTTGACTCAAGAAATTAAAATTCATGTGAGAATAGATCCCTATTATGGTCATATTAAAAATATAAGCAATCGTTACATATGCAAATTTAAGGGTGCTGATCACTAAAATCTTCTTAGCAACGACATAATTTTTAAGAACCTAGATAGCCTAAATTTATGTTAACCACCATTTATGTAAGAACCTGTTTAGCCTAACCCTGGAAAACGTAGGTTCTTACTCGTGGGTTTTTTACTGTACGGGGCGGACTATCAAAACTTTATGAGGAAAGTGGAGAAACATCATGCAAGGAAAAGCTATTGATCAGGCATTCGTGATTTTTTTTTTCGGGGAAGAGCGACGGGCAAAGGGAAAAAAAAAGGAGAAGGCATACAGTACCGCATGATCTCAGGTTAAAAAAATCATGCAGCTTGAAAATCCCTCCCCCTCCTCCTCATTGTAGCTCAAAAGGCCGGAGATTCTTGGCCTGTTAACTAATAAGACAGCAAAGACGTCTTACAGAGTAAAAAGCAAGGCTGACTGTACAGCTATGAGATTATATCAATATAATCTTTATCAGGTTTTAATATAATCTCGTAGCTGTACAGTCAAGTTGTAAGTCGAGCTTAAGTTTAAGTCCAGTTGTTTGTCGAGTTGCGGATCTTACTTAATCTCGTACCCAGATCTCCCACGGCCAAGGGAAAAACAGAGTGAGATCTGGGTACGAGATTCGAATCTTACTGTTACGCATGCGTGATAGATAAATTTCCTGGCTGGACCACAGGGCACCCAGACTCACAACAGCCAACTGGAAATTAAATTATAAGGCTCGGCTGTCCTCTTGAGGCCGTGGATCATTCATTGTATGGAATCGAACTAAATTGACATTTTCAAGGAAAGAAAATCTTTGGTCTATGCTCAAGCAAAGATTGGGAGCGATGGGAGTGGAATAAGGGTACTTTTTGGAGGTTTTTCTTCTGTTAGCGGAGGACAGCCGAGTTTTCCCCCGTCTTCTTCTTAAGTGGTGAGAAACCATAACATCAAAACTTGCTGGTTTATATGGCCGGAAACAGTAAAAAAACAACACAGACACAACTCTTTATGAGGTAAGTTAACTTTGATGGCTGTTTATGTGTATTTTTTCCGTTTAATGGATCTTACGATAAGTTCCCATGTAAATCCCTATTATATAATTTGGCTTCCAGTACCAGTAGACTGTTGTAAGTCTGGGCGCCCTGTGGACGGACCAACAAAAGCTTGTCCTTTGCCCAAGTTGTCATGTCAGGTCATGTATTTCTTTGTGTTTTAACACTAAAAACTGTTTTTAGATAGAGAGAAGTCGATCGCCATTCACCTGAAGAGTGAAACATACAACGGAGTTAAAGAAAAAAAAGACCCAAACTCACTTTTTTGACAACGATCACGATTATGTCGGCGGTTACTGGTGAAGGTACACGCTTCTTAGGAATTCCAGTTGAAGCTTTTTTCGCCTTTTTGGCTTTTCTATACCGTTCCATTTTCCACGGCCGTAGTGATGTCGCCTTATTGAGATGAATGTCCGTGGATACTGGTCAGTTAGAAGACCATCGAAGCGCTGACGGCTTTCAAAGACTGATTACTTTAACTAAGCACTGCACTGCATTGTGTTTTAAACAAACTGTTTTGCAACTTGAATGATTTTAATAAGTACTTGGTTGATAATTGTACAAGCTTGTGCAAACATAGCAACATTTCTTTTAAATTTTTCATTTGAGCACAAATCGCCTCCTCTTTGATCATTTAATTTGTGAGCGTCGACGGTGGAGATTACAAACTTTAATATTCCCATAGGCACCGTTTGAAAGTTTTATCATTATTTCTCAGCCGTTACGGTCACGTGTCAAGATTCATAGACATACAAAAATTATATTTTGGTTCTTATAAACAGCCGCCACTGGTACAGGACGCCAATACATCTGTAATGAACTTTCATTTGAATGCTCACACTTCGGGACTTCTGTTATAAACTCAGAAGTGAGTAAACACCTTGTATCTGACAAATCATACACCTTAAAATCTGGTCAGCGATGTGAATCAGCTAAAAAACAAAAGGCTGGAAGAAACTGATACAACTGCTATGAGGGAGGGAATTAAATGCGTTAGGAAATGATTTAACTATGATAACCTGTCGGCGCACCAGTCATGTGTTGTTCCCATCCTCTGATTGGCCAGAGAACTGTTCTCCATTTGTTTTCCTTGAGTCAGTTAATTTCAAACCTTGTCAATGTTTTAATTAAAAAGGCCAAACATATTGTTGAATGAAATACAAACCAATAAAAGTGACAACTTTACTCTAAACAGCTGGATTATTTTTTGTGCGTTACGGTTATGCATTTAACAATTAACATAGAGACGTAGAAAGGACGTCTGCTTACTCAAAAAAAACTGCGTTTTACTCAGGCAAAAGTATTACCTTCTTTGCACGTTCCTCTTTGTCTCGATTCTTTCTTGCGCTTCTCTGTAGTTTTCGTTTGGCCATCCTTCTTGCGTTTAAAACAGTCGCCATATTTGGGGACTTGGATCTATCCATTCTTTGAGGTATCGGCGTTTATGTGTAGGGGGGAAAAAGCCAATGGTCGCGTCACCAGAGCAACTCGTGGCTACACACACACACACACACAAAAAAAAAAAAACAAACAGTTTGAAAGGCAATTCTCTTGCGATCACTGTAATAGCTCATGTCCAGATAGAGAAAATACACACAACATGTTGCAAAACCTCTATAAATTATAGCAAGAAAATTCCGCAAACTGAACCCAACGAAATTGTGTCCACCTGCCTTGTTCTCATGGAAGGACCTAGACTGATGTGAAAATACAAAGTCAACTCGTTAAAGAGTAGGTCAGGGTGAATAGTAAGCGATAAAAAATTAACAGTGTTTATTGTTCGACAAGATCTGTCGCTATATAAATGAGTTATTTATGGCTTTGGCTTAACAACCATAATTTCCCTCTCACCTAGAAAATAATGAAGTAGATTGCTATCCAATCAGCGTGAGTTTCTTTCGCAACTGTCATGCGGGGCGCCAAGGGACGAGTTAAGGATAATTTTAGCTTTTCTGCATTTCAAATGCCTGTCAAATGATTATCCCTTGAACACACGCTCGTAGTTATATTAAAGGAAGGCAAGATTATTGACGTAGGTCTCGAAAGTTTGTATGGTACTTAATAAGCCTATAGCTATCTGTTCAGTAAATTCTAAGTTTGATTCTTAGTGAAGTCAAGATAAACGTAAGAAAATATTTAAACCAAATAAAAAATATCTGAATCTACTGCCAATTTATTAGCAACGAGGAGCCAATAAGTTCATTTCGTCGAGCCTTGTTTGTAAACAGAGATAAAACAACGCATTTCATTGAACAGATTGTTCGACCCTTTATCGTTCAATTCAAAGTTTTACTTTTAAGATCTTAAAGTCGGCCGCTTTTGAAAACAAGCTCCATGAATAAATCAACATAACATTTTCTTAAACAGTGATAAACACATATATATGTTTTTGGAATAAACAAAATGTGGAAACTGACCAATTCACTTACTAGCGCAGTCTCTATACTGATGATCACTTTCGGCGACGATATGACCGCAGGTGTTTTAGCTTTATCGATCCTTTGTCTTGAAAGGACTTCAAATAAAAGATATTCCAGATCTCAGATACGGGTATGTCATAATTTTAAAGAGTCTTACCTTGCAGTCTGGGTAAAAATACGAAAGATAAACTAAACACCCAGGAGGAAAACTAAATATTGCCTAATCTTATATAGGAAACAAAAAAGAAAAAGAAGAAAAACGCACTCAGTCGCAGCAATCTGAGGCTAGTTTTTGCGATAGAATACTTTTAAACTAAAGGCACTGATTAGTATTGTTATCGTGCCTTGTACAGCGCAGTGATTTCAGTTGTGTCGCATAAAGTACAAAACACGTCCACTATTAACAAGATAGCTTGCCCTCTACTCCGGCAAAGAGCAGGTTTGGGGAGGGGTACTCTCCATTTGAAGTAATATGCAACTATTTTAAAAACCGATATTCAAGCCTTTCATTCACTGATATAACTTATGCTAATAATAAAAGAGTAAACGAGAAAAAAAAAAACAACAACAAAATTGGTGGGCGCTTAAGAACATCTGAAAGCCCTTGGTGCCGGCCATGCCGTGGGCTGCCGTTTTCTATCATTAACGACATCAGGCTTGTGTCTTTGCAATGGCACCATTTTCTTAAAATCAAGCTCACTTCATTTTTGATTTTGACTGTGATATCAGGTTGGGCTTCAAGTTTTTCCATGAATCTCTTTGAAAGAGAGCCTGACGGGAGGTTAATCTTTTCCCTGGACGGAAAACAGAGTGAACAACAAAATTCGGAAACAGCAGAATGTTTAAAAAGTTCATCCTCACGGGACAAGCTGTCAAGATTCCATTTAAGATCTTTAGCAAGGCAAATGAGTAAATTTAAGTGAATAATTTTAAGTGTAGGTTGCTTACCTTCCAGGAGGTTCGCAAACTACAACCTTATGACGGATAAAAAGACAGCTAAAAAGATTACAAACCTTCCAGAATCTAACCTTCAGTCGCGAAAACTAACCGTATTCAACCGTGAAGCCGTTATTACCTTTGTATCTATACCCTGCTTTCATTGGTTTCTTTTCAGTTAATGTCGTTATTGTTCCTTTACGTTTTCCGGCTTTTTATAATTATCATACTTTTGAAATTACGAGATTTCAAATGCTTCTATCTGCCAAATTGGCGTCAGTTAATTAACAGATAATTCTCACCTCTTTTATACCCGTGATATATATATATATTTTTGTAGAAGCTTGACTATAAAAATTTTGAGAATCATACCGTATTTCTCTCCCATATGATGAACGCTATTGATTTCTACCTGGCGATTAAAAAAGGGCGATATGCAGTTTTTATTGCCACTACTAGGGGTGGGCAGGGGGTGGGAGGAAACTGCAGTACTGCCCTGGCAATAGGCAATCCGGAAAAGGGGGAGGGGGGGAATTGGGGTAGGCAACAGAAACGAGTCAACAAAATGATTTAGAACGTATTTTCTTTCTTTTCATAAATTCTCTTATAACGGCTTGTAGAATTCAAATTCTAACACAAACTCCCGTATAGAGTCTGCGCCACCTGTGCTTCCACGCTCTTCCGATGAACTGATCAGGCCCTACACGACGGATTATTCTCAGCTAGTGAGAATAGTGAGACCACTGAAATAGACGAAGCCGAAAAATACCCGTTTTATGCACATCATCTTACACCAAGAGACTATAAAGGGGACAGAGAGGGCATCCCCCATATACACCCTATTCCATAGGTAATTCGTCTCGAGTTATTTTTAACACCACAGATCTCAAGGGGGATTAGACAACAGCCAATCACATAGCGTGAATGTGTTCCGCGTGGATGACCCACGCTGAGAGCCACGCGTCCTTCACGAAATGACGCAGAACAAAATGGGGGAAGACGCGGAGAGCGATTTTGCTATTCCTTTTGTCGACGAAAACGACAACAGCGAGATTTCTGCGAAAGCTGTGTCAGCGAAACCGAAATTAAAAAAGAATCGCCCTTCCTCTCTTGTATAGGGCTAACAGTAGAGCAGGGAAATCCTTAACACACTGAATATTCTCTCAGGATCATTTATAATTTACAGTTTGAAGAGAGCAATTTCTGGTTGGATGTTTATTTTTTTCAGTCTTTATAGCGATTATTCCTACCCACTTACTTTGTCAATTGTAGGCGAACCTCCCAAAGCTGAATTTCAAGGGACCATATTCAAGCTCAGAAAGAGAAATAAAATTTCGTCGTTGCTTATTTACGTCCTCCATAAAACGCGAAATTAGGCATTGTCACGTCGTAGTCGTGCAAAAACGGGAAAGAAATGAACAAAAAAAGTGTGTTGCACGTGCGAAGTTGTTATTTTGCTAATTAAACCTATTGTTTTTTGACGTTCTAGTTGTCGTCCGCGTCGTTGGATCTTAAACTCCCTAAATTGTACAAACGACCGGTTTCAATTGACCGGCGAAATTTCTCATTTTATTAAAGCACTGAGGTTACGACAACTTCGAGTTAAACTGATTTCACGGGTTGTCAAAGAGTCCAGCGATTCCTTTTTCCCAGGTGAGCACCGACTCATTTCACTTCAATATTCAGGAATGCTCCCGATCTTTTTACGCTTTCATTGCCTCTCGCCCGACATGTTTTGCACGGCGTTTGGTCATGCGAAACCTCCACGCCTCGAGGTAACTTTATCCCAATTCTAAAAATAACTCGAGACGAATTACCTATGGAATAGGGTGTATATGGGGGATGCCCTCTCTGTCCCCTTTATAGTCTCTTGTCTTACACTTATTAAAATCTTCCCTTTAGTAAAAACGAGAGAGTTTATGAACGGGTATGCAAACGAATATAGTAGAACCTTGATAACTCGAACTCGGATAACTCGAACTACGCCCTATTTCCTTAGATTTTACCCCACATTTGAGTCATTTTTACTCAGATAACTCGAATTCCTCGCTATCTCGAACTAAATTTCCTTTCCCTTTATCAAAATTTCACTGAAATTTATCCCGATGACTCGAATCCTTGTTCTTGTTACCCAACTCGGATGTAATCCCGTTAGCTCTTCTTGTTATTTAATCGGCAAAAACTCTCAAACTAACGGCCTACGGCAATTTGATTTTCATTGGTGCAACGAAGAGATCACGCTTTATCATAGAAATGTATCATCATGTCACCGTCTTTGATGAAATTAGTAAATCTGCACCAAAAACTGTTTTTCTTTGTGAACAGAAGCCGGCCCAAAAGTTTTCTGGTATGGCATGAACACCAATCTCATATATGACTCTACCAATCACTGTTTTTGGGTGTGAACAGAGGCCGGCGCAAAAGCTATTCAGTATAGCATCAACACCAATCTCATATGTGACTCTACCAATCACTGTTTTAATATGTGAACAGAGGCCGACGCAAATGGCTATTCCGTATAGCATCAACACCAATCTCATATGTGACTCTACCAATCACTGTTTTTGGGTGTGAACAGAGGCCGGCGCAAAAGCTATTCAGTATAGCATCAACACCACTCTCATATTTGACTCTACCAATCACTGTTTTTATATGTGAACAGAGGCCGACGCAAATGGCTATTCCGTATAGCATCAACACCAATCTCATATGTGACTCTACCAATCACTGTTTTTGGGTGTGAACAGAGGCCGGCGCAAAAGCTATTCAGTATAGCATCAACACCAATCTCATATGTGACTCTACCAATCACTGTTTTTATATGTGAACAGAGGCCGACGCAAATGGCTATTCCGTATAGCATCAACACCAATCTCATATGTGACTGTACCAATCACTGTTTTTATATGTGAACAGAGGCCGACGCAAATGGCTATTCCGTATAGCATCAACACCAATCTCATATGTGACTCTACCAATCACTGTTTTTGGGTGTGAACAGAGGCCGGCGCAAAAGCTATTCAGTATAGCATCAACACCAATCTCATATGTGACTCTACCAATCACTGTTTTTATATGTGAACAGAGGCCGACGCAAATGGCTTTTCCGTATAGCATCAACACCAATCTCATATGTGACTCTACCAATCACTGTTTATATATGTGAACAGAGGCCGACGCAAATGGCTATTCCGTATAGCATCAACACCAATCTCATATGTGACTCTACCAATCACTGTTTTTATATGTGAACAGAGGCCGACGCAAATGGCTATTCAGTATAGCATCAACACCAATCTCATATGTGACTCTACCAATCACTGTTTTTGGGTGTGAACAGAGGCCGGCGCAAAAGCTATTCAGTATAGCATCAACACCAATCTCATATGTGACTCTACCAATCACCGTTTTTTTTTGTGTGTGAACATGTTAGACCTAAATTGTCAGAAACAAACCCTTAAATTTTCTATTAAAATAAAAGGCACTGGGACTAACATTGAGCTGAAAGCAACCGTTCATTATTTTTTCTAAATTAAAAAAAATGCACGAGGAAAAAATTATGAAAAAAATCAATGCACAATTAAACATCAAGTGAGCAACAAACAGCCGTTACAATCTGTGTTTAGTGGCATTTTTTATTCATAGTTCACACATAACACAATGCATGATATTAGCAGGCAGGAATGAGTTTATTAACCGTACGTTACTGTATAACTTGTATCATTGCCCGAACAAGTCCAAAGCCTCAAAAGTGGGCTATAAAAGCTTGGTATGTAACAGGAATGGAAGAAACTTAGTCAATAAGCTTCCTATCTATGAACGGAGATAAGTGGCAAAGGTTTATACCTAGAAGCTTTCGATAGGATTGCTGGGATTCGACAAAAACTAAAAACGCTGTCATGCTGTCATGTTACACTCACATTACTAACAAAATGAAAGGCACTTTTTGAATATTTTCCCTTAGTATGAACTGATCAGCAAGGCAGGTTACCATGGTAACTTGGCAGTTCTCACATAAGCCTGATTCCCATATGAAAGGGGGTTGTCACCGACCACCATCCGGTCGTTGAAAGTGCTTAGTTTTCACTGCTAACGCTTTTTCACCCGCACAATGAAAGCAAGCTTTTTCTGGTTCAAACGTTTATCTAATACCCACGAAGTTACTTTAACTTTCTATAAATTTAAAAATCAAAAATAAGTTTTGTACATAAACATTACTCACTACAAGATAAACCTACGATTTGCTTCATACGCGTAATAAGCAAACCAAAAAAATTAAGAAAATTTCGCTAGTTTTATGGTCGAAGAAAGTGAGTGACTAAACAACTTTCTTCGCTTTAACCACTCGCTATGATAAATGCTACTTCTTCGCTTGTCATGTCATGGTAATTACAAAGTAAAACAGCTAGAAAAAGTCAAAAGAAATACAACTCTAAATTTACAGTTATTCTTTCCATAGACTATAATTTGTCTAAATGTCTGTAATGGTAATTTTCCCGTAGGGCATGTGTTGTCCCACTGAATTCCCCCGATTTTTGTTCAGCAAGATAGTACGACTGAAGTGTTAGATCTTTTGTCCTCTTATCTTTGCTTCTTTGCTTCACGAGGAAAGCAAACAGAAATGAGAGATGTCTGTGGGCTTCACCAATACCGCAGACAGTTAGAATTGCGAGACAGTGCCGTCGCATCATCAAAATTAAGCGTCAGTTGCTGTCTCCTTCAAGGGGGATGCTGCAAGGCTTATTTTACTCACTACACTTCATTTTTATCATGTTTTGCTCTAGTAGGTAAATAACTTAAAACTAAAAATTCGCCTTAGAGCAGGTTTACACTATCATTTCGTTTTGCCGTTTACACGCAGATGCGTGAAACTGAAATAAAAACGCCCCTGTTTGGTCGCGTGTCCGGACGTTTGAATCAAGAATCTAGAGTGAATACTTTAACTGGGAATGAAATGTTATCCTTCTTTGTGATGTGTGTAAGAAACATTCATGAATCTTACGGTCCTCTAGTGTACACCTGGCCTAATTCTAAAATAAATACCGGTAGTCACTTCTACGAATGGCAAACGTACATCAATGCACGTTTCTTGTCTAATTAGCACAGTAACCTGAAACCAACGAGTACCTAGTTTGTATTAAATTGTATCACAAACTTGATTTTAAGAAAACTAAACTCTAATTTTATATAACATAGGCACGGCCATTCGCGGATACATTAGTTTGTCACAAATGTGGTATACAAATTTACCTTACAAAGGTATTTTTATGAGTAACACATAGGGAGGTAAGAATAGTATCTATACGCTATTACTGTCAGTTACTGTAATAACTGTATAACTTTAAAATTCAATAAAATTCTATTTTAAACGAGCTGGATTTAGAGGCTCTGACACATTTTACGACTCTGCTATGTAAGGTAGTATCTTTGTTTATAGTGGAAATGCTCTCAGCTTCTCTAGCCAGTTAACAGGCAATCCAATCAAGTAATCAAAAACAATAATCTAACTGAAATATAGATATAATTAAAATCCCAACTGGCAGGTGGCAACCAGTTGGGTCTTTTCAAGTGTGATCGGTGAGTCAAAAAAAACTGGTGACTGCCAAATAACCACTCCAACTAAATAGTTTGAGCGGGACTCGAAAAGGACCAACGGAATACGGGTCCGACGGTTGTCCGACGCGCTGACCACTCGGTCAAGCTGCCTCCGGTCAAAAACAACAAAACCCGTCAAATATTGTCAGCATCAGTCCTATTTAGGACTGTAGACTCACTCAACCTACTCATTATGATATAACAGTTACGATAGACACTATATAGACTTCTTATTGGGCAACAGCAGAGCCTTCACTATATGGAGTTTTGTCCTTCTGCATCAAAACTATTACAGATTTAAGGGCAGTGTCATTTTGTTTTTTTTAATGGAACACTGAGAATCCAAACGACAAGTTTTTCAACACTGTCAAGAGAAAAATAATGATCTCATTTCATTTTGAATCGGCTATATTGATGAACAAGTGAAAAGAAATTCTTTCCAAATGTCATGGCCGGATAAGAACAATTAAAAAGGAAATGACATCTTAAACGTATTATATGTCCCTAGTTCTTCTCGTAACACTTACATGAAACTAAAACAATTATTCTGCCTCATTCCTTTCATTGAAAGTTTCCTGGATTTTCTCTCGATGGTGATAAAAATCAATAAACGTATGAGAAAGTTGCTCTCGGTCTTTACCATCATAAAATCACAAACTTAAATCGAAACCATGAATTTCTCAAGCCAAGAATTCGAGACGTAAAACACCATCAGCAAAATTAACAGTCTCCGAAGGTCTGGGGGGTTTCCCGTTGTTGAATTATTTGTCATTTGTTATTTGTTTTTAGGGATCAGTACTATATTTGTGTTCTTCGAAGGGAAAAATGGCGGCCGCCAGCATAGTCTGCTGTAGCCCGGCCACGCCCGTTTATTCCTATCCGTACGGTCTTTGGCGGCCGCAATAAAGCGATTAGTCATCCACTTGGAATAAGCAATTTTCACCTTAATATTTTTTAATAATTGGACTGTTCAGAGGGAAAGCGTGACCCGCCATTTTTTTTTACATTAGTAGCGACTCTCTTGGCACCAATTTCAAGTCTCGTGACAAGAAATCGAGCAACTACCTGTATCAGTATGTATTGTCCTGAAAACGGACAGTCCCATCGAAAACGGTTACTTTTTAAGGCTATGTTCATACTATTATCTAATATATGTGACGCTCCACTTTAGAGATCGGAGCGGCGCGGGTTCGCTCCGTTACGTACAGAAATCGCGCCAAAATCACCGTTGGTATGTGTGAACAGAAGCCCCGCTATTTGTTATGGTTTTTGTGTCGGCGCAAAAGCTATCTAGTATAGCATGGTGTGAACACAACCTTAGAATTTGACGCAGTCCCGAAAAAACCGGCTTTGACCTATGCAATAAAACTGTTTCAACACAGCTGGGGACCGAAATTGTCGGATTATTCTTCATGACACTGCCCTTTGAACTAGATCTACACTAGAAATGTCAAGTTAACCCTCAAATCACAAATAACGATTACAGGGGTTTTCAGTGCAGTTGAGTGAATTTTAAAACTTGTCTTAAATAATTACTTTATCATTTTGTCCTATTGATGTAAATACTAAAATACGTTTCTTTGAGTTAAAAACTGCATACGCAAGCAAAAGCTATAAAAGCTAAGGATCATAACTAAATATAACACCAGATGATGATGACCTTGTGTAAACAACTATACTGAATTTTAAATTACAAATTTTGAAAATAGATTCTACATAATATACTTTTAATTTTGATCTATCCCTTGAATGTACTTTTGGTTCACGAATTATTGCTTAATTTAAGCCAGGTATTCATTTTAAACTTAAACTGAAAACAAATAAAACAGTATAAACCATGTGTAATTATTTTGTTCCCACTGGAAACGTATAAACCAATAAAATATTTTGGATTTTATACAAAATGTCATATGATATATTATAACGGGCATTGCACAAACGCATGAACCTCTTGTTGGAATTACTGTCTTTACCAAATCACCACTTATATATTCCTGTGTGGGGGTATAGTTAACTCTCTTGAACCCAAACGCTGTCAGGATTGTAATAAAGTGACTTACAGAGGTACGCCATAAAGAGTGTCAGAGAAAGCAACTGAAGAATGGCACAGAAAATCTCTAGGTATCTTTTGGATTGAAGTGGTCATTAGAGAGATGACTGTATTAAGTGACTAGGCTGTTTTTTGTTTCTAGAAGGTAATCCCACTATGTTAAAATGGTGTCCTGCCTTGCTGGTTCAGTTGACATTAACCAGTTTTGAAACTAATAAACCATTAAGGATTAGAAATATTTTACCTGAAAATAAGAGTAGTACAGTATACTTGAACTCCTGCATGTTGACTTCAATCCTGACGTATGAATGATGATGATGACAAGCTAAGTCTCTGTTCAAATACAGGTTTAAAACAAAACAGAAACTGCTAATACTGTTTTTAGGATCAGAAGAAGACAGTGAAAGAGTTTGACAAGGTTAGCATCTAGAGTAAAAGAGAGCATGTGGTAATTATAAGGACTCAAAGAAAGCTACCACAGATTCTCGAATAGTTGAATGCAGCACCATAAGATAACGACTTTCTTTTGCAGCTCATGAAGAAGTAAAATAATTTTGTATCCAAAAGACCAGATCATAACCTAGAAGAAGTTTTTCACCACCAATTTAATTTTCCTCCGACAAACTGGACATTTCTTTTTATTTTCTTTCAACTTTTCAGCACAACCAATGCAGCAAACTTGATGTCCTGTTCTTCCATGTACTAAACTTGCATTTCGAGGTTGCACCAAGCAGATGACGCACAAGTCGGGAGAAAAAGCAGAGTCTTTAGTTTTGGAACTTTTATTATCTGTCTGTTGATGTGTGTGATGTGAGCTTGATTGTCCTTGGTTATTTATTTCTGCTGACGTAGAAGAGCTTGCAGCAAATGATGATGATCCAAGTAGCTGAGTAAAAGTTATTAATTGCGATGACGATGATGATGATGAAGGATTTTCTATAGTTGGTGTTACAGAAAGTGAATGACTTTTTTGCAGTGTTGGGTATGAAGCAGATTCTTCTATTGTTTTTGATGATTCCATGGGTGGTTCTGAGGACAATCTAACAAGAAAGAAAGGCATTGTAGACAAAAATTAATAACAAGTTATCCTTTCAAGACTGTTAAAACTGATGACATCACAAGCAGATCAAGGGAAGTGGATCTGGCGTCACAAGGTTTTGCATGTGGTTCAGGGGCAAATGGGTTGAGGTTCCTAGGTTACAGCAAGATGGCCAAATTATACTTAGTTTTCATTAAAGCTTAGTTCTGACACAAAAATTTGCAACTCTAAGGCAGATGTGTGTGTGTGTGGTGTGGTCCATTTTATGGAACTGCCCACATTTCAGAATGCTTGGGAAGTTATGTTTTAACATCATCTTTGAAGTGAGGGCTGGTGACATCACCATGTGGGAGGTGTATGCTTGGTCATTTCAAGTGCAACATGGTTAAGCAGTTAAATGGTGTATTAATCAAACACACCTTTTCAAATGAGGAAGCCACTCATGTCTTTCCACCCAGCAGCGTGCACACTGACGAGATAATGGATGGTTTTTGAGGTTACAATGTGGGCAAGACCACAAATCATCTTCATCAATGTCTGAATCGGACTCCTGGCCCTCTTCATACTCGTCCCCACCTTCAGCTCCGGGATCCTCATCTTCTGAGCTGATTACTATCACTACAATGGAAATAACAAACAATATAAGGGGCCAACCATTTGACTTTTGAGGGGGGGGGGGGGGGGGGCTATGGGTGATTTCAGGAAAAAAATAATCTTACTATGAAATGCCCAAGGAAAAAATATCTCTCATGGCATATTATGTGGGAAAAAAAATCCTACACCGTTGTATGTTGAGCGAAACATTTCATCTCCAGAGCTTTTGGAAAATAATTCTTATCCTTACCAAATCACCCCTTCCCCCTCAAAAGTCAAAAGGTTAGCTCCTAAATAAACATTCACACTTCCATTTTTTTCTCCTCTGGGAATAATCAATATTCACTTTATCAGATACATCATGGCAATCAAGGAAATGATCACTGGATGTAAGAAACCCCACCAGAATGTTTGTAAGAAACCAACTGCTACGATAAAGAAGACACTTTAGTGATATTGGTTCTCTGAAGGGTTAAGGAAACATTTTTTTCTAGTTTGTTACCTTCATCTTCAGATTCTTCGTCTTCCTCCTGCTCTTCTTCGCTATCAAAATCAGGCGGCTCAAATTCCACAGTTTCTATCAACAAAGTTAAAGTTACCTTAATCTTATCAGTCAATAAGCCAATGATCGATTGAAGAGTTATAACCCAATATTTATGGAATATGCAGGATTAGAAATAAGCATTTTCCGGATTGTCAAAATAAGTAAAATCCTATTCTGTGGTTACAAAAATGGAGATTATTTGACCAGACAAGTAAATACTGTTTTCAGTTTTGGCTCAAAATAAAGTAAAAGGATACTTTAAGCCAAGGAGATCTTCATGGCTTGGATTTACTCCAAGTTGAGCAGCATGAAGGTAGGCAGCAGAGATAAGTTTTTGGTCTAAGAAATATGCTGGTATGGCTAATGTGTGAAGCAGGGCATTTAGATGAAAAGATCAACATATGCTACTCTTTACAAACGATGGCTGGCTCCTCTTTGACTTGAAGGAAAGTAATTTGATCTTATTTTCTTGGACAATACAGTCATCTCCTTCAACACCAGCACTGAGCACCTGTTTTAACCATGTGTTCAAGAGATGTGTCAGTGTGTGTGTGTGAGGGTAGAGTTGTTGTTGAATGATAAATTATTGAACTTGAAGGAGAGAACATTTTAGGGAGGCATCCTTCTTATAAAGGTGCCATTAAGACAGAGAGTCCAGTTACCCAGAAGGAATTTGCTTCTGGATGAAAGGGAATTCAACTCAGTGATGGCATTCTGAAAGTTACCAGAATGGTGAAGGATCTCAGAAATAAATTTCCTTCTCTGTGAATGATTTTTAAGACATTAAAATAAACACTCACCATTTAGAAAAAATAGGTCATCTTCTGAGTCTGTTATGACTGCTGTTACAGCTGAGTCATATCCTTTGACAAAGTAAAGTGCATTGGATGGTTCAGACAGATCACTCTCACTTTCTGATAGCATCACTTTTCCTATGCACCATGGAATATGATGAGGAGGACTGTAGCTGCTGCTTTTCATACCCAAAACATCTGAAGGAATAACACATTAATTAACATCCTTCAATTACAATTTAGCTTAAAGAGTTTCTTTTGAAGGGAAAGAGCAAAAATATTGAAAGGTTTCAGTGCCACTTTTATAATCACAGGTTCATTGCTGGTAGATGAACTTTTCACCTTTCGTAAATGTTTTTTTGTAGTCCATACCTGATAGAGATTCCCTTTTCCGTTTCCTGCATGGCTTTTTAGGCGTGTTACAAAAGCTACCTAAAAGAGTGGAAGAAGTAATGATTAACAGAGTACAAAGTGCCAGAGGAAAAAGGATCGATGGATCGATGACATGATACATAACACAACCAAACCTTTAATAACAAGTTAACTCACAATTCCCAACAGGGACAAAAAAAGGGGAACAACTGAGAAAAGCCTAACGGGCGTGTGAAACATGCCTTTCACAGAAGTAGTGCTGACTCGTGCTGGCGAAGAGAGTTGTGTCCAGTAACCAGCTGGGGCTGCTAATTTTTATGGTCAGGCTGATTCATAAATTACTCTTTAGTTTAGGCATTTATTGACATTAAATATAAATCATGTTAATAAACATGTTTTAGCCAGTACAGCCTCATCACAACTTGATCCCTGAGGGTCAAGCTGAAAAATTTACTTTGTTTGTACCCTGCACTGCTTTCTGATTGACTTTAATCCATTATAACAACAAACTTATTTAAACACATTGAATAAAACACTTTGAAAAAATCTACAAAAAATTGTGAAAGTTAATCAGGAAATTATTTGCAAAATGCAATCTGGGAGAACTTCTGTACTGTGAGTCTTGTATTTTTGCCAATGGGTATCATGTGATTCAACACTGTAGAGGTTGTAATGTAACAAGTGAATCAACAAATGTGGCAACTTAAATGTTGTACTGTTGGCCCATTCGGTTCTTCAGTAATTTTCTTCCACTCTCTTCTAAGTTGGACATCCTCAGTCACGTTAATAATTAAGTATCCAACCTACAAGGAATAGCACTTTGCTAGATTTTTATTTGCTAACCTGGGTTAGTAGCCTAGCCTGAAAGCTAATTTAACTTGAGAATGGATTTAACATACATTTGTACTTAGTTACATTTCATTACAGAAAAGGATCATATAAAACAGTACAATGAGAATGTTTTTTAAATTATGACTGGAGCATGAAAATATCACAGTTCAGTCATTCTGTTGTCAGTGTTTCAAAAGCTGTCAATTTGTATCACAAGTGTGTAGGGTGTAGCTTAGATGAGTGAAAGGTTCCAAGCTAAGTGTTTTTGCAGAGCAAATTAATATCAACTATTTTAGAGACACAGGTGCAGTCGGTTGGGTTGGGAGAAAAGTCCGTGACCACTCGTGTTTGAAAACTTTTGTTGCACCTTTTCTCCTGATCACCTCTGGGTCTCCAAGGATGTAAACAACATGTACAGATACATTACCTTGCTCATTGTCTGAACTGTCACACTGTGGAGCTATCAATATCTCACTGAAAGACAAAGATAACGTTAACATGACAGTTTATCATCAGTTTTCTCTCTTAGCTGAGTCCTTTTAGTGGTATCAAAACTACAGAGCATATTAAAGTATCAAGGGGAACAACTGCTAAATATTTTTCACTTGAATGGTCAAGTCTGAGGATTTGCAAACCTGAAAGCTAGAGTTGTATAGCACTGACTTGATAAAAGAAATACAAAGCATCAGCCGGAATCACATTGCCTAAATAAGTAAGTAACTGAGAAACAAATTAATTCAAAGAAGGCAACCCACAACAACAATCACTTATCTCTTTTGCACGCATGAAGACCTAAGTTTTTATTAGTACAAAAGAAGAGAACAATGTTAAGAGAAATGAAAGGTATTGAGCTGTACAACGTACATTAATTTTCATAAGGTGGATTTTACGTTATAGATCTGTTTATACAATTGATAATTGATTTTTGAGGGATAACTAAACTGAACTACCCTTTATACAAGACATTTGATGAGCAGTTTTCTTTTCAGTGCCACTGCTGTAGACATTCCCCTAGTGACAATGAATCAAAGTATCATGATTCATGCTTGAAAATATAAAATCATTTTGTTTTATTCACTACTTGTTGTTTCATCTTCCTTGTGTGTATGTGAACTATAAACAGCTATAAACAGTTCCCTATCTGTGTAACCAGAAATGAGACCCAACAACATGAAAGAGAAGAACTACGTTAATTGATGATTTAGTTTCAACAAGTAGATCCTCAAGAAAACTATGTCAACCACAATTAAGTATGCTGGCTCTTAGCCCTGCATAGCTTAAAAGAAGAAGACTGACTTCATTAGCTTTAAGACAAGTAGTTGAAAAAAACTTCTTGGTAAGAGGTAAACCATTTTAATTGTAATAAACGTAAGAAAAGCAGATAAATTAAAGCTATGTGAAATAGGCACCAAAACTGAACATATCAGAAAGTCCACTGGAGATTACAATGGATCAGCTTTAAACTATGAGATCCAAATGATTGCATTTCAACCTAATGCAGCTAGAATCCTGCTTATGCAGCTTCATGCAGAGTCTTAACAGTTAATCTATTTATTGTCTACAAAAGGACAAGAAGTGAACCCCTGTCTATTTGCTCCACCCTCAGTGCACACCACAGGAGAAGCAAGCCTGTTCAAGTTCTCAAAACATCCTGCTTAAGGAACCCCAAAAATGCATAATATCTTCAGAGATAGGGTCCTCCTGCTACAGAAAACTCTGTAAATAACGTACAGGATAATCTTCTGAACATGACAAATATGTAAAAATTGTTTACTACTGTACATTCAACATTAAGCTATGCAAAAGACCTTGGACACTTTGGTAATTATCCAATGACTTATGCAAATGAATGGGTAAAACGTTTTTGAGCAATTTAAGTTTAAGAATTACTGTATGTTGTGCATTGACCATGTACAAGCGAGATTAGATTGACATTCTTGAAGAACCACTTTTTAATGCTAAGTTTATTTTCCAGATATTGAAATCGGGGGCGAACCTTTTTTTTAAAAGGTGCTCAACATTGTTTTCTCCCAGGCACTGATAAGCTTATATTTTATTGGGCAAATGAACTTTGTTTGGACACGTTCGAAAGACAAGCCTTGGCCTGCAACATAAACCAATACCGCAAGTTAGCAATCTTCTAGAAAAATACGATATCCAGTCGATATTCCTCGCGATCCTTTATCTAGAAGCAGTTGCTGTCCTTGGTCTTCAATTTTTGTACATAGCCTTGCAAAATGCAAATAACACGAGGTTCTGTAATCACGATGCGTGTATTTTTCAGTCTTGAAGAGAATGTCACAACTAAAGTGTTATCTCGCAAGCCAATAAGTGCCGAATGTTTCTGTCTTTTATCGTGAACAAGAATTCCAAGATCGACAAGCACAAAATCTAGCAACAGAACAATTCCACGATAGTATCGCAAAAGTTTCAGAACTCGAAACCATAGATATAGAAGAGATCGCAAGTTTACAACGAAGTGGCCTGTATGAAATCTAGACCAGGCAGCTATAGACATTCAACTCCATAATCCCTAAACAAAGTGCATTGTGATCTAATGTAAGCGAGAAGGAAGAAAAACAAGAGATATAGTGGAAATTAGATACGGGTTACAGGCGAGCGTGGGAAAGCGACCTTTAGAGCATTTGGTACTCAACAACTTCATCGGAGATTAATTCGGGCGCGTGGCGCCATCAGTAAAAAAACATCTCTTCTGATAAGTAATATAAATGTCATAGACATCTCACGATTTTTAGTAATTTTACCAAACATAAAACGCACAGAGAACGACATTTTTCTCCATGGACACTGCATATGCAAATGTACAAGCACGTTTGAATGAAGAAAAAAATTTTACAACATTAAAATCAACTTAAGCTTAAAAAGATATGGTATCTTTTGTTTCCCCAATTTCTTGTCGGAGTTCTAAGTTTCTATATATTTTAGTCTGAATTTTTTTCTACATTTTAAATAATTTTCAACCTTTTATCTGACACAGAGATATTTTTACGTGCCTGTTTACATTGATGTGTCCGTTCGCATTCGAACAAAATTACGAAACTTCAAAAATGTTTTACTGCAATGGATATAGTAATCACAAAAAAGGTGAATCAAAATCTGTCTGTTAAATACCATAAACGGAGGCACCATACAAAACCACGATTTCAAGAGAAGGTTTTAAAATCTCGAAGGAACGTAAATGTCTATCGGTGCCATAAGCTTAAATGAAAAAAAGAAATTGTAATTATCAATCGTACTCAAACATTTCTAACTTAAGAGAATCACTGCAAATAAAAAAATACCTTTAAAAGGCAAAGAAAAGGTAACAAGAATGCGGTTTTGATGATTATAACTTTGTAAAAATCCAAGGTAAGCTCTTACTATATCACAGTAACTCTGGACATTCTAAGTTATAGAAGCCCTTACGATTGTTGTTCAAAGTTCAAATAACCCGACGGTTTACGACCCAGGGAATGAACAAACCACCGACAAAACTTAATTTGTTAGCTAAACTACTTACCAAGCCTTCTTCTTCTCCACAAGGCCGCCGTCCATAGCCTTCCTGCCCTTGCCGTCCTTCAAGCAGTCCGTTCAACTCACATGTATTTTTCCCTGCCGTTCTCGTAAAGCACTAAGGAGAATTTCTTCAAGATCTAAATCCTCATTTATTGTTTGAGCAATTTTGTTGAAATAAGTTCGATAAAATCGTACAGACGTCAAGCAATCTCTAACAGTAAATCAAGGCTGGCGAGGCTGAAGTTGGATGATTGTCTGTTCCTTCAGAGTTTTGCTTGAACACGCTTAATACATAGTTCTATTTTCTCCCAAGGGTCGCAAAAGCTTTGGATCGAACCGGAAATGATCCGGTTTGTCAAAATAATAGTGAACCTCATTGAACCTTATGAACTTGTCCAAGCATGCCCTTGCAACCATTGGTTATCTAAGTTTAGCTAAAAATTGATTGGTTAACAGTTGACAAGTTCAAAGAAAGGTCAATTAATTTCATTTCACTTTCGCGCGCTTTTTAGCACGTGTTCTTCAATGAACATTTTTCGCGCTCATCAAATTTGACTTATCTTGTCGTCATGGACCAGTGAATTCAAAATTGGGTAACAATCCCGCGGCGTACTTTTGGTCCTTTTGTAGAAAATAAATTATTCGCCACTTGCACATCTCCCATAATGTAGCTTATTTGCCCCCCGAATTTTGTATAACCTTTGTTTTTCATTTTTCCTGGGTATTACAGCTGTCTAAAGAGAAATTGAAAACAATGCTTATGCAAAATTTTGCGGGACAAATAAGGTGCATTATGGGAGATGTGCAAGTGGCGAATGCACAGTCCAAAAGCAGGCTCCTGGCACAGTGAAATGGCGTCAAAAAAATGTTGTAAAGTACCTTGTTAAGTACAATATAAGCCACAAGGAAATCACAAACAAAAAACAGCAGGCCCATCCGGAAAAGAAAAACAAATCGTCAGTTAATTTCAGTACGAAATTTTCAGTTTGTTGACGGGGTGTTCCCGACAAAGGCAGTGTTGACTGTTCTTATCGTTCAAGGAGGTGAATGTAAATGGCAATGAATGTGAATGGTAATTTTAAAAAAGTCACAGTTGCAAAGTGGCCTTGATGAAGGCCCGGGTGTTGTTGGGGTGGGGGGGGGGGGGGCACTCCCTTATTTGGCCTCAGTTCTAAACGGTTATGTGCCCGGCGCTTGTTTATGCAAGGATCAGTGTTCAGGGAGTGGTTTGACCATGACAGGTCATATTCCACAGGTCATGATTACAGGACACTATTTTATTGATAGGTAAATTAAATGCCCTTGATCAAAAACAACATTTTGGATAGGGATTAGGGCTAGCACACACTTATGATCCTTTTCATTAATCTGTAGCACGGCGACCTATATTCTGACCTGTGGAATGTGACCTGTAAAATATACCTGCTGCCAGCTGTGAAGGCGGCGGCGGCTGGCGATGAGCAGTCTACATGTGTGGCACCAACCATTTTCTTTTGATGTTATGTTTAAAAAATTACTTAATTCTGTATTGAAAACAAAATGAATCAGGGCCATGAAATAGGGTCTCTTGTCTAAAAAGGGTAGGTTAGAGAAATGAAAAAGGTTCGCCTTAACCAGGGTTAGAGTTTGAAGGCCATGGTAGCACACCTCTACCCAAACTTACCTTAAGTGCCCTTCCCCCGACCCACCCTTAGGTGCTGAAGTTAATAATTGAAGACTGGAAATAAGCTACAGACAGTGTGTAAATAATGGGAATGAATTATTTTGATCACAAGGCATTATTGGCTCCTTCAATTTCCAGGGGGATCGTCCATATCATGGCCTATTCAGGGTGGGGGCTCTGCACAAAAAGGGGTACTTTTTTCAGTCAGCTTCCCAAATATACAAGGGCAGGAATTTCACGAGCAGAGAATATGAAGTGGTATAAAAATCGGTTATTTTGGTGTTTAAAAGGGACTTTAACTAAAATATTTTGAACCGATGCTGATGTATCTTATGGTTAAATCTTTTTAATGCCATGTATTATGTCAAATAAACTTACCATCAGTAAGTGTGTGAAAGGGGCACCATTTTTCATTTGAAGGCACACGGAAGGGTTAGCTTTGCTGTCAAAAGGGTGAAGGGGTTGGACTTCTGAACCCCCCCCCCCCCTTTGGGAAAAGTAGTTCATATTTGATGAAGAGGGGAGAAAGGAATGGCTGTAATGAGTCTAATGAATGCTTTTTTGGTTAGAGAGAAAAAAATAAGGAGAAATTAGAAGACTACATTTTTGCAAAGCAACATTTGGTGAAAGCAGTATTAAAAAAGATGGTGAACTATGGTTAATTTCAATGTAATCATAGTAGTGTAAATGTAACACTTTTCGGCCATTATTTAGTTTTAAGAAAACAACTTTATTAACTTTTCATGTTTTAATACAGAGGTACTAACTGAGGACACTGGGGGCTCCCATATGGGAGTCAGGCTGTTTTTTCTATGAGGTCATCCTAGCCATGTGAAGGTCAAGCCGCCGGGGGGGGGGGCACTCCTTATAATGGTATATATGGGGAAACTCTGCCCAAGAGGGGTGCCTTTTTCAGGCTTCATGTGAATGAAAGGGTAAGGATTTTTCTAGTTGAAGTATATTTAAGGGTAGGGGAATCTGTCATTTCCATCATAAGAAGGCCCAAATGGACTAACAGATGCATTTTGTGGCTGTGGAAAAGTTGAGAAAACGTTCTGGTTTTGTGAGTTATTCATATTTTTAATACAGTGCCTTTACAGTAGCTAAAAGGGATGCAAAAGTCTTAACTAGTATGTAAAAGAGGTACCATTTGTCAACAGAAGGTGTACAAAAGGGGTACCTTTCCTCTCAAAAATGGTATATAAAAGCAGCGTGCAAAGAAAGTAGTGTCCAATAGCCCGGGGCTAGTGGATTTTGCTATTGGGCTAGTGAATTCTGTTTTAAGCTTGCCCGATGGGCAAGTGATTTTTTTTTAGGAATTCGAATAACAGAAGAACTGTGAAATCAATTCTGCTCATCAAAAAGCTTTTGGGGCTAGTTGAAATGACGTCTGGGCTAGTAAATGTTAGCTTCAACTTGCCCGAATGGCAAGCTGTAAAAACGATTTTCTTTGCACCCTGTAAAGGCTAAAGGGTTGGACAAGGCAAAGTAAGCACTGAAGCCCCAGGGCAGAGCTTCACCGTATAAAACTTTGTGGAGTAACCCACCCCCCCCCCCCCCCAGGTCGGGGTCAAGCCAAGGCAGAGGCAGCAGTGGTGGATTCATTTCTTCAAGCAATGGGTGCCTGCTTATCCAGACAGTAGTAGAGATGATCTAAGTGTAAATTATGTATAAACCATGCATGGCTCTGTCAGAAATCTAAATAGACACTGTACATGGCAACTTTTTAATAAGGTTATGAGTTTAGTTGCCTTTATTATTAATACAAAATTGAAACAAGCTTTCGTTCATGTTCCCTTGAAATAATATTTTGGCATTATTATTTATTATGGTATGAAGAATGGCTTTTCTTTTGAAATATTTTCCTTCCATCCAGAAACAGTTATTCTGCCTTTTTACAGGTATTTATCAACCATAAAATGTAAGCTGGGAGGACAAGAGGCTAAGGCCAGCATCTGTTTTCTTGAACCTACAAGGAACAGTTCAAGGCACAGGATTTGTATCCTTTTGTTCTTGAAATAATTGGATAGCTTAACGTTTATTATCCATCAGGCACGTCAGTCCCATTTGCTTTTCACAGGCTTTCCATTCTGCACAGACACAGACACGGTATGTTTTTTTCCTCCAGTTAAATTCATGTATCCAAGAAAGAGAACACAGCCAACAATAGCCACCGTACCACTGATCATTACCACTTTGTTCTACAATGTACAATATTGGGTTGTGTTAGAAAACAGCAATATGAAAAGTGAAATCATGATTTCACTTAAAAGGCTTAATTTGATAGTGAAACCAGATTGCATAAATTCAAGCTGGTTTGACCCATAGTGACAAAATGAACCACAGTTTGGGTCTGGCTTTCAACAAAGGTACACTTACGAGTTTGCCCTATAGCTTCAATATGAGGTCTAACTGGAACTCAAATGTAAGTGAGAATAAGTTTAGATGGTTACAACATCAAAATTCTTTTCATCGACAGTTAGGGAAAAACTGAAAATAAATCATTCCCAAATTTTCAACAACATCTGTCTGTCTTGTTAAAAAAAAAAGTCACATTCAGTTTTGATCTACAGGGAGGAGAGGGAAGGGACTTGAGGCAGGGGTACTTTAGGAAAGTTTGGTTAGGAAGGTGTTGCTTGAACCCCAGAGTTATCAGTCCATACCAGACCTAGTTTGGCTGAATTTTGCTACCCTATACTAGACTTTACTTCCAAAATCTCTCCCTACCTTTGAGTCACTGTTTTCTGTTAATTACTAGATCAATGTCAACACTTACTTTGCTATTAAGCTGAGTTGTGGGATAATTCCTTGTTTCCCTAGTCTAGACTAAAATCTTCAACCAAGTGATCAGTTTCTTGAAAAATGATTCCATATTGAATCTAGAACCAAACTCTCTGATTTCTTTACCTTATCCCAGACTAAAAAACCATACCCTTCACAGGAGCACATACCAGTATACCTATATACAGACTTGCCAACCCCCAAAAGACAAAAAAATGCCAGATTCTGAACCTAGAGCTGGCAAAAGTACTGAGAAATGGGTAAAAAGTCGTTAGATGTTCCAAACTCCCTTGTGGAGGGACTTCCAGAGGGGATTATGGGTATTGGACGTCCCATTAAAGCTGCAGCGGTAAACATCACGATCAATTTTAGACGATTTAGTTTTGTAACATCTAAGTTTTGTTGGCGTGGAGTCTGATTTTAAAACTTCTGTAAAAATGAGAACTGTTTCTAGGTGACGTGGGTCAGCTGACCAAATCTTGCTTGGCGAAAAACCCGAAAAAAGACCCGAAAAACTGAACCCCCAACCAAAAACAAACTTATCTAAGAAACTTAAATTATAAATTTAACGTTTACTCACGGGTTTGATGAATAATTCTGGATTAATAAGCCGAAATGCAAACGTAGATTGCTGACCGGGGCCTCTGTTTCTTCCTTGAGAGGACGCCATTTTCATTTTTTCATGTGAGGGAGCTGGACACTAGTTCTTAGTTTCTTGCCGGGCGGCACGCTCAATTTGACTTAAAATTTGACTCCGTTTCTCAGAAAGGCGCGAAATCTTTCGTGGGGCTTTTGCAGGCCACAGAGCGAAATAATAGTCGTCTGGAATTTAATTTTCATGGAGGCAAGCAGGAATCCGAATCTATTACTAGAAATCAGACGTGCGCAGTGTTGAAATGTTTCCTCAAAAGAGTCTCATTTCAGACCAAGAAGCTCTACGTGCTAGAAGTGATGATGGCTTAATCTTCGAAACGAAAACTCTAAGGACCTCTAAGACGCTGAGCAAACCTGACTTGGCTATAACGACGAATTTGATACTGGAGACATTTTTACCTCAGAACAACAAGAACTTTTGAATCTTATCGAGAAGCAGGACGTGAATGAAGCAAGAGGGTTTTTTAATCGCTGTCCTATGTCCTGACCAGGAGCCCATAACCCTGCCTATGTTCGATGTTTAGACGAGTGTGTGGGCCGGCTGCAACGCAGGCTAGATGTATTAAGCCGAGCCCAGATAGGGAGAGCGTGAGCGCTTTCCATTTAGGAAAAAAACCCAGAAATTTCGGTGGTAGCAAAAGTGGAATTTCCGATTGGTAAAAAGTTGTTCCATTTGGTCGTAAATCGCGGTACGTGGCGGCAAACTACGAGAAACGTAAATGGAATACGACATTCCGTTCGGAAATTCCAACCGGGAAAACGGGACCACCTTTTTAGATTTTCCACTTTTTCTGGGAATTTTCCAGTGGGACGAACCGACGAAGCGTGTTCCATTTACCCCCGAACCGGAAATTCCGGAAATTTTGACTAAATGGAAAGCGCCCCGTCTCTTCGCTTAGCCATCTACAACGAAACATCCAATCATAAGAGACTACTGCTAGGCAAAATGGAGGAAGACGACGCGTGGTTTGCCTCGATTCTCACTGGCACTGCTTTTATTCAGTGGCGGATCCTGACCTTCAGATAAGGGGGCGGGGGGGGGGGGGGGGGGAGGGGGCAGTCATCCAAACCCTGAGATAAGGAGGGGGGCGGTCTCAAAAAAAAATTATTTCGGTCCTCAGTTTGGTCTAAAAATGTGAGGCGGGGGGGAGGGGGGCTCCTGTGGGTCGGCCACTGTTATTTTGTGTCCACACTTTTCAAGAGGTTCTTTATTTTAAGGTACTCAGGGTATAATAAAAAAAGCTTTTGTAACCACCAAATCTAACGCTTTTTAGGGTGTTGAAATGGTGAAGATAAAATAGGGTGGTATATCTCAAAGGACAAGGGTACTCAAACAAACCGTAGAGCGTTATTTACACAACAAGACTGAAGGGAAAAAGCCGCCATAGCTGGTCCCAAGCTATTTGAAATTTAACCCAAAACTCTGTAAAACACGAAAGAAACGTAGATACAATAGAGCCAAGTGACCCTTTCAAGTGTATAAACCCCAACAGTCAACTGTGTGAGTTGACAGTGAAGAAGCTGAACTACTATAGTTGAACAATTCCTTGTCAGGAGTGCATCATAATTAATTAGTGCATCATAATTATAGAGAAAACCAAATTTCTCTATCATTAATCAGTACATTACCTGTGAAACACTGCCAGTTAGTAGGGTCGGAAATTTCCGATATTTTCAACGAGGAAGGAAATGTGCGCTTTTTAGCTTCTTCGTTTTAAGTTTATGCTTAACATCGCAAGTTTCTATTTTGCTACAATGAAAAGCACAACAAAAAATTGTGCTCTAACCTGATTTTCGTTTTGTTGTGTCTTTACAGCGAGTCGACGAAACATGTCTGTGAGCAGAAGCTCGACTGCGTTTGCCACAGAACTAATGCTGATCAGTTTTCTAATTTCAGTATATAACTGGCCTGCAATGTTCGCTAAATCATATTGAGAAACCTTAAATCAATTGCTTTTGGTGATATTCTAAGTTCTGAATAAACTCTCGAGTCTGGAGTGTCTGAGTGGTAATTAAAATCTTCTCTTTGCTAATGCCTATAGCTGTAGATTTTTCTCGGGGTCCTCTGGTAACCTCTCTTTCTTTTTTTCGTCCCCTGCATGGGACGTTTCAAGAACAAAAACAGTTAAAACCCTCGAGCTGAGCAGGATTGGATCTCCTCTTACAAGTAATTAGCAAAACCTTGACAATCCAGCCTGATAAGAAAAGTCTGGTAAATGCGTGCTTATAAATTTTCACAGAGTTTTGTGAGCGACCGGTCAGCCTTTGAACCACCTTCAACGGCCCTTGACATCGAGAAGGGCGGGAGAGAGAAAGGGAGACGGTAATGGGGAGACGAAAGGGTCGCATTTCTGGGGCCGCTGGCGCCCGCTAAATTCCGATTGGCTGAGACACATGGAGTTACTAATAGCGGAGCTCCAGGCGTGCGCGAGCGGATCCCCATACCTAAGAAAATTTGTTTATCCGTCCACCCGAGAGATTTTGGTGATCACGTGACCGTTTGTCCGCTCGTCTGTCGCACCACGGGGAAGTTAATGTGAAATGTAAAACTTTCTAGCTAGTGTGGCAGGCTGTGACCTATGTTTAACTTGATGATAGACGTCCATATTATAAATTGACAGCTGATCAGAGTCACATGACCATATCGCGGGCTCAGGTGACAATTCATCGAGGTCACGTTTTTTCCGCTGACCAGTTATTAGCTTTTAATTGATCGCAGGCTTACGTTAACGTTTTTCAGTCATATGGTTCTCCCAAGTCCATTGTCTGAAGTAAATTTAAAATGCATAAACTGGAGCTCCCTATATATCACTACAAAATGAGAGTTGCACGGTTTCAACAAAACTAATAAAGATAGCGATGTTAGACGTGGTAACAAGGATTTCGAGTGTTGTCATTTTCCTGTTCCCTTTGACGTTTCCCCCGCTCACGCAAGCTACACGCGAGCTACATCTTTCTCATCTCCCCTCTTCTACCAGAATTAATGGTGTAAGGCATAGCCGGCCGGCAAATACATTATGTACTAATAAATTGGGTTCTTTACTGAGGAATACGTCTACAGAGGATTTTGTTACTTGGAGAATCGTCGCTTTTTGTAAAACAATTCCTTTTGAACGGTAAAAGTTAGGGAGTGAGGAGAGTAGCAGACCTGATCCCAGACAATGATACAGAACAATAAAGACAGTTCCTCTCATGATCTAACAATTTTAATTTCGTTTTTCTTTAAATGAAAGTTGTTCCTTTTTTAAAGGTATTATTCTACTAAAATAGATTTGATTGAAATACAAGCAGTGCCTGCATTGACTTAACGAAGTTTTTTTCAAAGTACCTTACATAATTTTTGTTATACACCAATCATAATTCGAGTATAACTTCTAACAAAGGACATCTGTAAACTTGAGTTGGTTTTATAATTGCTACTTTTTATGATCTCCACCGAAGTCTATCGGTTCACTATATATTGCAAGGTATAATTAGTACCACTGATACATGAAATACAGAAAGATGCGTCTTACAAATTACATCATTAATTGCCTTTGTTTGAGCTTGGAACAATTCTCCAGGCAGCCTTTTTACTCAATATCTTTATCACGCATTAGGTCTCCCAATGTTTACATCGTTTATTGAAACAGCTTCCTGAAAAGCTGTTTTTGGTACACATACTTTGTAGTACTTTGCTGCAATTAGCAAACAGCAAACCGCTCGCTTGGATCTTGTTATCTACAGTCCATCTATGAGTTGCTTAGCCTTTGGTCCAGCTTTATTAGCGAAGAAATAAGCAGCTTTTTTTAGTCCAAGACCATGAAGATAGCGTGCATACTCAGTGTACACAGCATGGACCAGTGCAGCTAATACAACACGAGTCAAGGATATTATACACTTTCGATAACACATAGCACAGTCTGCAAGAAACCTCCACTCGTCGGGTACGTGCGTGTTTCCTTTTCCTTCCCCGCTGCGGCCCCCACCTTCCGTGAGATGAATTCTAACTATCTTTTATCAGATTATCACGCAACGCCACGCTCTCGAAGTTGCGTAAAAGAAGGTCAGAAATGGACTACCCGAGGCTTTTCTACAGGCTCTACACTACACTGACTAGTTCCCCCGTTTTTAAGCAGTTTTATTCTACATAACTTCTTCTTAACCTCAAGAACAATCTTGAAATAGAACTAATGATCATATTCTGGTGGCTCTTGTTGGCAGGGCGTCTCAGAGACAACACCATGGGAAGCAGTTCAAATCAACTAAGCTTTGCAAGGATACTGTTTTTTTCCTCTTCGGGAGAAAGAAAACCAAACTCTTGACAAGCTTCTGCAAACAATCCTGCTCGGTCAAAATACCGCATGCTGCAGATAAATAATAAATATAAGGTACATCTGACCGCGCGCGTTTGTGCTAAAATTGAACATTACATTTTCCTTAACTTGTACTGAGATCACCATCGTAGTCACTCATTTGAACTGACCGAAAGAGATCTGGGTACGAGATAAACATCATGCAGTGATGCCACTCTCCGCAAGCTAACAACAATTTTATCGCAGTTTTTTTCGTGAATTGCTTCACAAAAAACACACATTTGGTGTTTACTATACTACTCTCATTCCTCCCTTAAACCTTAATATCTTACCACAGGGTGATTGTAAGCATTATAAGAGACATCACTGTTTACAAACATTGTTATTGTAATTCAAATTTGTAACAAGTGAAACAAAAGCATCTTTTGTGTCAAGAACATATGTGCTTCTGGTTGGCACATTAATATTGATAGGCGACGCCTGCAGCGTGAGTATAGCAGAAGTCCAGAATCCAAGCCACATGAGAGTGAAGGTGGGAGGAGTGAAAGCTGGGTTAGCTGGTTGGCACGTGTAAACGTATAATAAGCTCGCTCCCCAGTCTTATATTCGGATATTCGAGAGAAGAGCTACGATGCTTCAACACGATTCACGCCTAATTTCTACTTACCCAAGTTAATGGAATTAAAAAACCGTTTTCGACGCTCTTGTTTTCAACCATGTGAAACTTAAATTATATCCTTATCTTATACAGTTTTTCCACTTACCTGTACAACATATCTAGAGCTTTATAGAACTTGCCCAAAGAAAGTAACACCAATACAGCCTTGCTCTGAAAAAAACAAAACAAAACAAAAAAAAAAAACATGACAGCCTAGCTAAGGTTGGGTTATAACAAATCCCTTTCGTAGGGCCACATTTTTGCGTACAAATGACTCAAACATTGACAGTCTTCCTCCGCTAACTGGAGCACGTATCCACGCAAAAGAGAAGACCACTCTTTACTCGGTCACGCTTCCAATGCTCTTGGTGTGATAGTCCCACTAACAGTTGCCGCAAGACCCGGGAAAGAGTGGTATAGGGATCATATTTGAGTTAAGAAATACCGCATGTTCGTGAGGGGGTGGGAATCTCCACAGGATCGACACGGAGACAGAACGATAGCTAATAGCAAAACGCCTGGAAACTAAGCCCTCGTACTTTATCTGCAATGTTTACACCACACCCTATGTATTTTTGTGTCGAGATTGAAGGCTTTGTTGTTCAGCATGAACGGTGACGGCAGAGAAGTGGAACAAGCCGTTCACACATTCCACATATCACACTTCACACATCGTACCGGAGCGATTGGCCTAGAGGGTTTAGAGCACAAGATCCCATTCCTCAATTCGGAATATATACTTCTGCTCAGGGGGTTCCAGTCCTGGCTCCTACTCATTTACTGTCCGAACATCTGTTCACACTGCGACAAAGAGTGGCTGAAATAATATGTGACGGTCCACTTTTACGATTGCTACCGTTTCTTATGTGTGGACAGAAACCATATCCAATATGGTTTTCGTGCCGGCGCAAAAGCTATCAGGTATAGTGTGAAGACAGGCAAACGCTCTCATCTCAACATAACATACCTCAAAACCAACCATTCTACCTTTGAAGCCCCCTAGCCGAGCATAGCCTTATGTCATAAACTATTAAATTGGAGGCTTAATTGTTATTGTGTACTGACCTGCTGACTGGTGTATGTACTAGAAAGGTGTTCAATCCATCTTCTCATCACCTCAGCGCAGTCAGGGTAGTTGAGAGTTGCCTAAAATTTAGATTAGTCAAGCAAGCAGGCAGGCAATCAAGGACACTAAAATAAATCTTCTCCTTTCTTGTCCAATCACGGACCAAGAAAAGAGTCAAGAAAGGGTTTTGCGTTCTTATAAACTTCTTTACAGTTGTACTGGTTTTGTGACTATAAACAGAGCTTCTTACAAAAAGGGAAATTAATCAAGTCTAGCCGTTTGCAGTCGATTTGTAGTGAGCTACTTTGTTTGGTGAAACAGGGTATGGACGAAACGAGGAAGAGAAAGAAAAAAAACATCCACTGTCGTCTTGTACTTGTCATCCGTTCCCGTCCTTCTGTATTCCCACAATAGTACGCTTACGCAACAGGACGGGAGAGGAAATACCGTAAATCTTGTGGGACAAGCGTGACAGTAATTCCGTTTAAAAGCGCTTTCCGCCA
This sequence comes from Porites lutea, assembly GCF_958299795.1. Classification (NCBI taxonomy): domain Eukaryota; kingdom Metazoa; phylum Cnidaria; class Anthozoa; order Scleractinia; family Poritidae; genus Porites; species Porites lutea. Next base: position 49,681,778 of record NC_133204.1, on the reverse strand, counting down.
ACACCTGTTCTTATCTTTTCTCTTACTTTATCTTATGTTAAAGAACACGTAAGTAATAGCCTTGTTACGTTTGTCACACACGAGCGTTTTGCCGTCCTCTTCTTTCTGCTCGTGCACTAACTCGCGCGCCAGGCTCAGCCATAGTTTTGGTTCGCGCGCCACCAAATAGACCTGCTTCACAGACCAGCTAAAAACTTTTAATCCGGCTGCATATATTAAAATGTCGTTTTACTGAGAGCAGCAAAGATTTGAAGCGGGACACATATAAACAGAAGCAGTGTCATCAGCTATTATTTAACCTGTTGTTTTGTGTCGTCACATTTGTGGTTGGTCATGTCCTTTCTTATTACCTTTGCAAGCCAGGCTGCTCGATCCCATTCCCCGTAGGTCTGAAGATATCGACAGGCATCTAATCCTTTGTCAATCAAACACAGCAACTGCACTCCCTCTGTATTCAGTAAAACAAAGCAAACGTCAACAATTCACCCCCTCTTGATATTGCGCAATATTAGCACAAAATGAAAACATTTTCGCGACATTTGTACGGGCAACACAGGTCAAATTGTTAGATATTTTCCGTTCGAGAGAAAGAATGCCCAAAACTGGTCAGAACTAGTGATACATAAAGGGGCGCCATATTTGACTGGCTGAAGATGCCGGAATCTCAACGTAAGTTAATAAAATAGTAGACTGCAAAACAGTCGGTTTTTTTCTCAAAATCGGTTCAGCGTAGCTTAATAATCTTAAACGCGCAAAGCGTGAGAGCCTTGTGTTTGACTGTGCGCACGTACTTGAGTACGCAAAAACACGGACTGTTTTGCAGTCTAATAAAATAGGTTAAACGTACCAACCTGCTAATTTACCGCTGGCAATAAGATTTGTTGCTACAAGTTTTATTGTGCTTTGTGATGCGCCTGAAGAACGGATTGTTGCTACAAGACATGCTCTAAAAAGGAAATGGAACAAATGTAAAATTTTTGCTTCAGAATTAGTTTAGTTTCTTCTCGCTTGGTTCCAGTGTTCTCAGATGATATTTTTCTGAGAAAAAACGAGCCCTGTAGTGGTTGAAAAACATCCTTCAGGAAAGGTCTTAAAGGAGAATATGAAAGGCGTCCGAGGAACAAATGACAGGAATTGAGGTTAAGTTCAGTGTTCTGATTGTCAGTATCGACCAATATCCGTTTGAAGCGCAGCTCCTCGGACTACAAATAGACGATGACCGTGACATAGTAGGGAACTTAAGCAACTACGAGGACGACGATAAGGACAACGTAAAAAAAAACAATAGGTTTTATGAGCAAAACAACTGCTCTGCACGTGCATCACGCTTTTTAGTACATTTCTTTGACGTCCACTGCACGATTACGACGTGAAACCTCCCAATGCGACGTTTTGTGGAGGACATGGACGTACGACGACAAATTGTCCTTTCTCTATTTGAACTTGGATAGAGTCGTTAAGAATTCAACTCCAGGAAAACTCGCCTACATTTGACGAAATGTGCGGTTTCCAATACACGCGATAAAGTTTGAAAGGACGCAAATTCATTTTTTTAGTGATGTTTTCACTTCCGTCGTCGTCGTTAATGCTGAAGGTCCCCAGTTTGTTTAAAAAGACGAAGTGAGATTGCTGGGAGCATGTTCTGGCTGAGGAAAGGCTCCAATATCAGAAAACGGTTGAGATAAAGAGTAATAATACCTGAGAGAGTCTACATAATAGTTATCATTAGCAGCATCTGTCTCCAAGAAAAGCTGAACTGCTCTGTCGGCCTACAAAAACAACAGAATATCATGACATAAGGGTCAACCGTGAAAGGTTTCATAATTTGGTCAAGGTAAGAATTCTTCCAAGCCTACGACCGTGGTTGAGAGAGAAACAAAGATGTGATCAATTTTTTGCCCTAGTGAGCACACACAATCAGATCGAGATCGAGGCTAGGGGTGGACGATTTCATACAAATCACTGTATTTTGTCCACCCCAGCGTTGAATTGCTGCCTTTGTTTAAAGGAATGCAGAAACGCTCTTTTCTTGTTGTAAATATAAGATTATAACTCTATGCAAGAACTTGTTTTGCTCCTGGTCTCTTTACTAAATGTTTTTTCTGAAATCACCCAACCCCCCCACCTAAAAGGTCAAATGGTAAGAACCCAACAGATGAGAAAAACCGTTCTGAAATCATGTCGAAACTGAGTTAATAAAGAGTTCCGGCATACCTGTCCCAACAGCACCAGAGTTTCGGCACATTTCCTTGTGTGATCATATGTGGATCGTTTACTGTCATGAAGTGCAAGGCGATCGAGCTGACTTCTCTAAATAGCGAAAATTGCATTGTTAAATTGGGATTGTTCGTTAATTACCAACTACAGTGGTCAAAGTTTTTCAAACATTGGACACTGATGGTGAATCAGTGTTGGATTAACATTTTCAATAACTTAAAATCTTAAATTCAATGAACTGATAAGGGAGCTCAACAGCCCCCATAGCTAAGAAAATTTGGCTACTCTCCACCCAAGGAATGTTGGTAGTAAAGTGCCTGCCCGTCCGCGCCACAGGCAAACCAATGTGAAAATGTCACACTTTTTAGCTAGTGTGGGAGCGTACAACCTGATATTGCACGTCCATGTTGTGGTCAATTGACAGCTGTCTAAACAGAGTATCCGTTGACCAGTATGACATGACCGTATCGCGGGCTCAGGTGTCGAACCATCAGGGTTACCTGTTTTTTTTTTTAAGTTATCCGCTGACAAGTTAGTACTTTTCGTCTGATCGCAGCCTTAACTCGAAGTGGATTTCTTTGCAATGGTTACAAGTTTAAAACTGTGAAAGTTTTGAACCCACGGCCAGGAGTCATTTCATAAGTAGGTTGAGTAGAGGTTATTGTTTGAAGAAGATTATACGGCAGCTACGTCTTAGCCTTGGCTAAATCTATATATTACTGATAGGATATCACTTTCTAATTTTCTATAAGCAGTGGTCAAGATGAGCGAAACCTGATCAATGCTCGAATATCACTGGCTAATTTTGTATAAGGTCTATAAGCAATGGTCAAGATGAGCGAATATCGGCCAGTGTAATCAACATTTGTCCGTGGACAGCGAGTGTATTGATAAATGAATGTGACTGTGAGGGTTTGCAAATTATCACTTTCCTGTTTTAAAACAGACACACACCTGAAAAGCATCGGTGTCACTGATAATATCATAACAGGTGTCGAGGGAGACTGGGTAACAGCTGCAGCTTAAGCTCTCACTAGCTTCAGTTTCCTCTCGGCCACAGAGGTCAAGGTCGTCATCTATTGATAGTAGATCCAGGCTCCGGGCACTGTAGCTTCGTTTAATTTTGGTCGTGGATTCAGATGGATTAAAGAAGTCAACTGACTGTGACCTTGAACGACCACTGTACGAGGGCTGGTGTTCAGTCTCAAAAAAAATCAGTGAATAATAAACTAGTAACACACTACACATGTTAACAAGAGGACAGTAAATTTCAACAAATTTGACAGTGTTTGTGAGGCCCAAAATAACTTGAATGTTTTTTTTTCCCATCCTCTCAGCTTTTCTGGTCAAACAGTGAAGGCCGAGGGATGAAGTCGAGTCATTTTTTTCACACAAATGCAGTCTATCAGTGCCATGAAGCGTTTTTCAATTGTGTCAATTGAAAAAAGTAAAGAAAACCAACATTGACATGGTTGTAAAGAACTTCAAACGTACAGTGTTCATTTCCGGAAGTGAGATACTGACTGCAACCTGTACGCGAATATGTTACCTGATGTTTCAAACATAATATTCTTGACTTTTCTCGTCTGAGGTAGTGAAGAGCGACCTCCCAAAACACTGTCTCAGCTTCATCTCCAAATAAACTGAAAATAAATAATAATCAGTGAGTTTTCACAAACAACATTTGAAATCACTGGCTTCCCGAATGGCAAATTTCTAAAATCCTACTCTCTCGCTTTCATAGACTTCAAGTGCCATAACTATTATTTACACTACATACCATTAAAACATATCTTTTTGAGCGCAGATCAGTATGAATGAATTAACACTTTGAACCATATAACTCACTGTGCTGTTAAAAAACACTTTTGTGCGGTCCCCAGCGCTGTGTTCATCAGCAGATCTGTGGTGCTTCTGGAAATAAAAATATCGAAACACAAGATCTTAACGTGAAGGTTAGTCTGGTCTCTTTATCGCCCGAAAAATCACCTCTCGGAGAGGTGACGCGAACATGAGGCGATTTTGCAAACATTCTTGTTTTTCGCTCTCTGTTAATATGTCAAAGAAAAATAAGAATGTACTCGCAATAACAGTCGAATAGTTTCCGTAAGCTAAATAACTACACATAATTGAGTATGGGCGACTCTGATATACCTCATGGCAGGAGAGGGAGGGGATGGAATAGTGTTTCTGTTAAAAACGCCTAATGGGGGGGGATAGCATCAGATAAAGTACAAAGACGCTTGGGTGACATTTCCTGGAGTATTAAGAATGGCGGTTTTTATATAAATTAAAATAATGCAACAACCATTTGTAGCGAATCGAACCATGTGCCTGTTTTAGCAGCAGAATAATGCAACGGTCCGTTTGCGAAAGAGAGGTGTCTAAGATGTAAATATATAGTCAAGCCCAGTTTACGGCAGTAAATTACAATACTTACTGTGGAATCATCTTCAGTTGATTTTGAATTTCAGTCAGGGACTCTTTACTTTCTAATTCCCTAAAAAAAAAAATTTACTTTACTTTTGTCTTCCATTGTAGATGTATTTGTTTGATTCAGCTGATTATGCTCAACATCTATAATTAGCCAGAATGACCAGATCTTACAGCACGCCGGGACTGCTGTTTTTCGTTTTTCTTTCTGAACGATACCGTGTGACAGCGTGAGGGACGTCAGTAAAAAAAGAACAAATAGATGATGTGGTTTTCACTATAATAATAATAATAATAATAATAATAATAATAATAATAATAATAATAATAATAATAATAATAATAATAATAATAATAATAATAATAATAATAATAATAATAATAATAATAATAATAATATAGATTCTTATTAAGCGCATTTCTATCCTCAATGCGCTTTACATTATGAAAACCGATTGAAAATCATTACATTTCTAGCCCATTGTGACATTATACATCAAGTATTGTAAAACTTTAAAAATCCTAAAACGTTAAGCATGAAAATCAATTGTAACATCATACATCAAGTATTGTAAAACTTAAAAAAAATCCTAAAATGTTATCATGTTTGTAAAAACTTTAAAACCAACTTGTAAAACTTAAAAATCCTAAAAATGTAAGGCATGAAAATCAATGATCAAGTATTGTAAAACTTTAAAAAAAAACCTAAAATGTTAAGCATGAGAATCAATTGAAACATTTCCTGAATAGAAATGTTTTAAGTTTTGTTTTAAATGTTGTAACACTGTCCGCATTTTTGATATATTCTGTCTTAATGCTTCTTATATACCGTATACGTGTAAGAAGGTGAAGTAGAAGGAAAGTGCATAAGTGGGAAGAAAAGTTCCGATTAAGTTAGGAAAAGCGTCTTTGGGTCTCGTACACGGATGTAAAGGCTTTAGGGTTCAACAACACTTTAAAAACTATTTTTTCAAATAATCGTTTTGGTAATTCTATTCTTCGTTTAGCGCGACAGATGTACGTGGGTACCAGTGGTGAGTCGAGTTCAAGGCTCTCTCTCTCTCTCTTTTTTATTTACTAGAGAAAGTCATATTACCAAGCTGCCTCGAGGGACAATTTTGGTCTCGATCTGTAAGATAGGATGGAACTAAAAATTGATAAAACAGATTCGAACTTTCACCAGAAACTCATAAGGGGTTGAAACGTGTAACTCGCGTTCAATGCTTGTGAATATTCAGTTTTTCTAAGTACCATATTTGGAAACCTCGCTGCGGCCTTAAAAAGGCAACAGGTTCAAAAACAACCTTGCACGGGCATCACGCTTTTTTGTACATTTCTTTGCCATCACTACACGACTACGACATGAAAGTCCCTTTTGTGGGGGGCGAAAACACAATGCAGCGAATTTCTTTTTCTTTTCCTGAACTTTCACACCGTCTTTAGACGAACTGAACGAGGTGGAATAAGCGCGATCAAGTTTGAAGCAGCGCGAATACACTTTTTAAGTGACGCTTTTGTTGCTGTCGAGCATCGGACAAAGCAAACATATGAGAGTTACATGTTTCAACCCCTTATGAGATTCTGTTTTCACTAAATAGATCTTACAAGTCTGAAAAATCCGTCAGTGAGTACCGGTCCCTTCCAAGAGAGTGTTGAAGTAGAGACTTGAGAATAAGACTTGTCTTAGGTTCCATAATATACGGGCACCACAAAGGACCTATCAAATGAATTCAAACATATAGAGTGTTTTCACTCACGTGACCAGTATCTATGCAAATTTATTGGAACAAAAGAAAGCTTTGCATAAGAAAAGAGTTCAACTTTCACAGGACTGGTTTGGAACACCAACATGGCCGACGTGTCATTGGGTAAACGTTAGTTTCCATATCTCAAACCGCCCTAGGATACGTTGTGATGCCTACACAAAGTACTTGCATATATGTATATGTTGTGGTTCAATTTTCAAATCAGTTTCATTGTTTGAAAATTGAAATGACATAGTTGTTGCATACATGAAATTAATTTCCTCATTATTACGTACGTCATGAGCAGAGAATTCACAAGTAGGAAGTTGAAATTTCTAACTACGAACACTGAGAAGTTGTAGTCTAAACTAGAAATTCACTGCCAATTACTCAAGCAGGAATGCCGATTTAAATTTGAGGCCAGTAGCTGTAACAACTAATGGATTGGAGGTACGTTTGACTAAACATTCTGAGAAAACTCCGTATTCTCTCTCATCCATCTCGGGAACTTATGAAATCTGACAGAATTTAAGAAAATTGGGATTACGAGAAACTGTCATTTACAACTTGTATATTTGGCAGAGTTCCAAGGGAGCCAGGTGGTGATGAGGAAAAGAACACTTATAGGGGTCCTAGATACACTTTACTCTCAAGGTGCCATAGGAGCCTACCATCAAGGTCCATATCAGCCATAGCCGAGGAAGAGCTTTTTAGGCCCATTGTCATAACAACAATAGCTCCATTTGAGTGTGTCACAATTGGTAAATCTGATGCTAACCAATCCATGTCGACAAGAGGAGGAGAATCCTTTGGAAGTTTGTAGCTGCTGTAAACTTCAAACTGGTGGAAGAGAAAAAGAGCTCATTCCATGTTTATTTAATGGCCAAAAACGAGTTAACAACTTAAACCTTTCAATTGATGTTTTCATCTGTATACCTTGCTAGTTCACTACCCAAGCATTTCTCAGAACTTTGCTCAGTAGTCATTTTCTCACAATCATCATGAACCACTCTCGTCCGAACATATGAATGACGTCAATGTATTATTGGTTTAACTGATATTCAGTTATGTTTTAACAAGTTTCAGTGCCTGACGATATTTCACATTTTTGACATAATTGTCACCGTTCCATAAGGGCCCCCCTGGACCTCTCCCCTGGACCCGCCAGTGTAACCTACCTTTTGCAAATCCCAGATATCAATTCCATCACTGTAGAGTGCAGCAAGCTTGTTGTTTCCTCTTCCTGGACCAAATTTGATTTTCTTAATGTGACCTCGATGGGTAACCATACTCCTAAAATACAAAACTAGTAGTGAGTATAGTAGGGATGAAATTAACCCTGAATAAGGGGAGGAGTATTAAGTATTACTGGTAAGGTAATACGTAGCTGCTTTTTTTGTCCATCACAGATAACGATTTGAATCAGCTCCAGTTCAGGGATATTGGCGCCTTATTTGTGCATAGTAGTGAAGGTGAATGAAACACAACTCTTTCCATCACTAAAGACATAGACTACAGTTCACTCATTTGTATTGTTTTTCCCTCCTTCTCCTCCTCCTCAGTCAATGAGATTCCTCCGCATTTTTACAAGATGAAAACAAAAGGCTATGAAGTCATTGGTGCCAATGACTAAAGAGACATTTAACTCATAATGTTCTTACTGGCAAATGACATTTTTACTAATTACTGGTAATTCTATGAAAAAAAGGGTTTTCTAAGAGCAGCCACCACAAACCCAACAAATTTAATTACATCATTCTTCAAAGTGCATTATAAGTACAATAAGATATGTACGTGACATGTGCATTGTGTTGGTTACTGAATTAAGAACAAAAACTGCGTTAAAGTGAAAACTAACCTTGTTACTCTTGCCTTGAGTTCCCAGATGCTTAAATTACCATCTACATCAGACAACACTAACAGATCACCTTTCCATGCTATGTAGGTGACAAGACCAAGGGAACTCTGGGTAGTGGGGACAGCAAAAATAACCAAGTATTACTTGCAAGATTTACTAGTATCCTACCCCAAAAAGTTATCATTAAAACGTTTACTGAAATTTCTGTCTCATATGGTAAACAAGTTAACTTACATCACACTGAACTTTGGATCCATCTTTAACTGTTGTTCCTTCCACAAGAAAATGATAAAGTAGTTTATCTTGATCCACACACACAAAGTGCTCCCTTATCCATGACTAAAAAACACAAACTTGATTGTTATGCAACTTCAATATAGGGTCAACCAGTGATGAAGGGATTACTCTAGAGGGTAGCATTGCAGGGTTTCTGCAATTTAAAAAATAAGGCTGCATAAAATTTACATATGTGCAGCAAATGGGGTATAGAAACGATAATCACTACTGAAGGCACATTTACCCAACGGATAAAAAAGAACATAAACGCTGTCTCATTTCATAAAATAATATTTCAGTTAACCATTAAGCTGTTATCAGCCTAGAAGTTTACAGAGAAGCCAACTGGCAGTGCTAGCGATGGTGAAATTCTGCACCATGACAATCAAGACAATGAAAAAGATGGTAGGTCAAAAAACAAAATAAATTCCCCTTCTTGAAAAAGGGCCCTCATCGGCCAATTCCTGGAATTAAACCCTGGTAATGGTGAACATGTGACACATGATTTTATTGTTAAGGAACCCTAATAACGAGGTGTCAAAAGGTACTGGCAACTGGCAATATCACCAGCTATTTCCCTAGTTTCACTGGGCACAGTTCGACAGTAAAGAGGACAGTAGAGGAAATAAAGGTGTCACTATCCGCCAGCCAATCTACTTCCTAACTTTCTCTTTTGATAACCCTGGGCTGTGATAAATTGCTTGTTCAGTTGAGCAGAATATTATTACAGAGCAGAAGCAGTAGGACAGTGAACCTGTGTTGGGGTGATATGTTCTGCCTTGCTTGGGTCCAGGACATTTGCTGCAATACCAGATGGACTGGACTCTAACTTCTGACTCAGCTTCTTTTTCAGTTGTTTAGAATGACTCGATGGAGACCATTCCTTTCAAAGAAAAAAAGAACAGATTTTAGTTACTTCTGTTGCTTACACGTTGATGGTAGCTATAACTTAACAATGGGCTGAGGAATGTGGATTAGCACAGTTGGTTAGTGAGCAGCCTTCTGGGTGGGAAGTTCCAAATTTCCTACTTCAGGTGTGACAACAAATCCTTCTTTTGACTTCTTTGTGTTCTGTGTAGCTTAAAGTAGCTTAAAATATCCATAAAACGGAGTACTGATGGAGAAGGAGGTGGGGTGGTAAAATGAGTGCACCTCTGGCCTCAGGTTTTTTAGTCAGGTGACTATTTCAATCCACCGACGTAAAAAAAAGGACTCTTTACCTTTTTCTTTTATGCCAGGTATTATATTGATAGCTCAGTAAAATGACATTTTTCTCTGAATCAAATTGCATTTTTGGGACATTTTAAAATGCAACTGACTGACAAAACTAACAAATGTCCAAGATTCCAAAGCAAACAAAAACATGACACTTAAAGCCTAGTATGTCTTACTTGGAAAAAAAGTTCTGCAAGTACACCATACTTTTTGTCAATTCTAGAACCTGTTAAAAGCAGGAGTTTGGTTTATTACACATTATTGACATTTATGTCCTGCTTACACCAAAAATTCTTCCATTAACACTAATTTTCCCGGCTGACTGTTACATACCAAAGCAGTCACTGATGAGAAGTTAGATGGCATTTCTCTAAGAACTGTTAAGTTCTTTAAATCCCACAGCTGTAGCGGCCTGTCTTTGATTATGACAATGAAGTATTGCCTGCCAAATAAAAACAATTGCTAAAAAAAGAACATCAACTAAAAGATACAGCTGCTGGTACTGGAAAAAAAACTGACAGTCAAATTACAGTCTGGCATTTCACAATCAGGATTGCATCTTGTTGGCAAAATCCATCAATTTATTGATTATTATGGTTGCTTAAAATGGTCTAATTGCTCCTTATTATATGACAGTTGCTTTTGGATTTTGCAGCAATAGCTACATATTCTTGTCAAGCCAAAAATCCAGACAACTTCCCTGGTGTATGCCTGTTTAATGTTACAATGGGTTAGGGTCTTGGAAGATATCATGACATAGTTTGGCCATTTCTGATACTTTTGGGTCTTAGTGACAAATATCAAAACATGTTGCATTGTTATAATTTTCACTGCAACTTTAATCGGCCCTTACGGCATAGAAGTTCTTGTAGTACTTACCTCAGATGAGACACCTTAACTGCTTCTACTGTGGATTCTTCGGCTGCTTTGCCAAGCTGAATGGGAGTACTTTGACCTTAAATGCAACCAGATAAAAAGTCAATGAAGAACTGAAGACTTTTTCTAAAGTCTGCAGCAAAGACCATTTTGTTGTTGTAGCTGAACTAAAAAGCTTGTTGATAAAAAAGGAAGACAACTTTCAGATGAGATGATCATACCAGTTTTGATACTGACAAGCTGTAACTCATTTCTGCTGGAACTTCCTGATGACTGAGCCCAGGAGAAGAAACTGCGCAGGTTACTCCAGGTTATCCCCCTGTGACAAAACAGGTGAAAGGTTAAGAAAGATAAAACAACCAAACAGAAGAGTCAAAAATATTTCATTAATATTTACGTTGTGGTTAGGACATATAACTAATAATGATTCGTAATTGTTGTATTTATCATCATCATCATCATTATCATCATCATCATCATCATCATCAACAACATCATTATCATCAAGGTTGAAGGTTCAGGATTTGGAAAGACAAAATCTGCATCTAGCCTTACTTGACTGCACAAGTATGGATGGTGTATTCTCTGGTAAGCAATCCTGTTCCAAGGTTGAAAACTTGAATGCATCCTTGACTGTTACCTAGTAAGAAAATTAAACAAGGTAAGAGATGAAATTTCTTCATCACAATCCTTTTTTATTTTGAATTCTGAAATCATTAAAACTTTGTTTCTCTTTTCCATATACTGGTACTTGGTGTGAAAATGCTACTCCAGACATCAAACGTTTTTACAATCTGCCACTGGATGTTAAGTTTTTCTTTTCCCCGAAATGTGTGATTCTTAGACAAGTAATAAATGAGGATCATATAAAGAAGCAAAGGTTGTATACACTCTGAAGTAGGGACAAGGTGCAGATGGATTCCTATTCACTGCCATCATTGCAACATTATGCTGTTAGCAGTGAAAACTTCAATTTGCACATTACAGGTAAATCACTTGAGCATGACTGCAACTTTACTGACAGCTTACCGACAGCTATGAGTGGCTTGTAGGTAGACCAGTTTTTCGTTGTTAAGGGTGGACACATGACAGCACATGTTGGAGGAGATGACACTGTGCTTGACAGGCTGCTCATAATGAACTTGAAATGAGTTGTATTTGGAACTACTTTCCCAGAAGAAAGTGGTGGAGGGATCACATTTGAAAGAGTTAAATTGGGATTAATGCTGCAATCCAAAGCTCCAAGTTCAGCATCTAATGGCAGTGATGCTGTCATAGCTTCTTCTGACATCAGTAATGCCTCTGTGGTCTGGAGTCTTGTGGCTTTTAACTCCCAAACAATAATTCTACCATCGCTGATCAACAATGCAACCTTTCTTTCACTTACGGGACAACACATGAAACCAAACAATCTGCTTGATTTGCTGAGTCGCAAAGGATCTGACTGACACTTATTTTCGTAAATAATATCCACTGATGTGCTTGCATCACTGGTAGTTTCATCACTGGGTTCTACAAAATAAGGGTTCTTTGGTACACGTCTTCGCACTCGCATGATTACACTTCCATTTTCATGTAAGCACATAAGGACATCACGCTGCTGACAGGGAATGATGTGAAGAAAAGAAGGACTGTTTCGTTCCAAACTGAATGAACACACAGCTTGGTTGATCTCCATGTCTAAGATCATTACTTCTCTAGGAAACAAGGCGAGAAGGTGATGACAAGTAGATTGTAAGTATGCAAGCTGAAGGCAGTCACTGAAAGCAACATTTTCCTCTCCAGCCCTGAAACAGAAGAAAAATTATGTTGTCTTGCTGGGGTGGGGTGATGATTTAAAGACTTACTTAAAGTGTAATGTAAATCTCTACGGTAAACTAAGCCATTATGGCTGTTACAGGTCCAATTTTATTTTGGGTTCAAATTTTTTGACCTTGGTTGATTCTCAGTGTCTTTTGTCTTCTAGGGCTAGGAGACAATGGAAATTGAGAATCAACCTAGGTGAAAAATTTCTAACCTGAAATCAAATTTGACCTGTATCATAGACATTTGCATGCTACAAATGTTATCATATGTGTAGTACGTACTACATGCCATTAAAATGAAAGCAGGACACTATAGCATGAGGGTTTTCCAAAATGACAGCACAAAGAATTTATATGCCCTTAAGAGATGATAGTATACTTGTATTGTGTGTACCTGTTTCTTGATTCACCTCCTGCCCAAATCCTGACTCTAGCCAGTGCAGATCTGGGAGTTGAAGGTTTGGATGAATATTTACTATCAGGTCCTGCAGTTGGGGACCCTGTGAAGCTGCTACTGGGTGAGGAGGCACCAGAACTTGTCAGGTAGAACTTACGGCCATTACTCTCTGGTGCTTTGTTGATGGAAAAGTCATTAATAAATAGGATCCAATCTTGGCACATCACTGAGGTCAAAACAGAAAATAATATTAATAACACTCAGTCTAGTGACACAGTCAACCCTGAACACAACAGGGACAGTCATCCAACTATCTGCATTGCAGAGGTGTCCTTAGAGGGTATGTGTATGAAGTTTGGTATCTTTGTGACCTGTGTAACAAACAGTGTGCATAAGAAGTAATCAACATCATTGCTACTTATAGTTAAGCCAGGTAAAACATACTTTTAAAGATTCTATAAATGAATTCTTATTTAAAAATTGTATCCATTAGTACCAGATTCTTGCAAATGAGCAGTGAATTCACATGCAATGCAGTTAAAATTTCAGATTTAAAATTGGTACCTGTAGTGACAATGACTACTGGATTCAATTTTCACATAATCACTTCATTGATAGAATCTATGACAGTGTAACAAAATTAAAATTTAAAAAAACTAAAACGGAAATGAAATATAATTCACACAAACATTATGCACATATTTTTTTTTACAACAAATTACAGCAACTCATCATCAGAGAGACTCTGTTTTCCAGAGTTACTTACAAGTGACATTAGATGAAGTGAAGGGATCAAAAGCAAAGCATAGTAAAGGTTCTTGGAAAGTCTTCTTCCACAGTTTAGTTCCAGTGTCAGCATTCCACAGAATCATTGATGATGGTGCATGGAGCACCACCAACAGATCGTGACAAGCATCCTGAGTTCCGAGCCACTCTAGATCCAGAACTGGCCTGTTTCCATCAGAAAACTCTGCTACTGAGCTACCTTGGGAGATGTCCCAAACAATCACATTGCCAGCTGCATCTCCAGAAGCCAAGCGAAGAACATATGGTGAATTTAGGTCATGGTGAAAGTTGTTACGGGCCCATTTTACCTAAAACAGCACATAAGAGACGTTGATATCATACATCCCTTATACTGGTCAATCACAATGAAAAAGTGGTTTCACTGAATAGCTAGTCATATAATAAGATTTAAAAATCACATATGACATTGCCTTACCAAAATCATAAAACTTATAACTTTTTCCCTTGTTACATATTAAAACTCAAACCAGTTAAAAATAATGTTTACTGAAAATTAATATTGAAAAAAAATTCAAGAAATAAGGTCCCAAGTATGTAAGCCTAGTTGAAAGAAGAATCTGGAAGTTTATAGTAAGTCACATGGACTTTTTCCAAAGATCCCTTTAGTTTGCAACTACATTCCAAACATACCAATGTGAAAGATAATAGTTACCTTTGTACAGGGTGCAGTGTGCAAGTTAAGTACTTGAATAACCTACAAAAACAAACAGTCCATAAAAATCTATAATTTAAACCACAATCAAATACATGAGCATTTTTTATTTAGTACCTGTACTGATTTGGAATCAAAAACAACCACAAAGTTTTGACACCCATAAGCAATGACTGACTGCCATCCCCTGAAAAAGACAAAAGATACTAGATAATGCCTTTACAATTTATTAGTTTCTACAAAGAAGAGACCATTACTTCTTCAAGCCACCCCAAGGTGTTTACTTTACATTGTAAATCTCAACCAACTAATTGGAGGAGGGAAGGGAGTTTACTCAAAGGAGGCTGGTGTAGCTTAACTTAAATTACACGAGAGATCAGAAGAACGGAGGTAATGGTAAGTCAAGGAAATAATGGTAGATGGACATAAGAATTTCCTAGGGACAACTTTCTTCATCATTCCTCAAATTTATTTAAGGAAAAGGTCAGTTTTAGCAGCTAATAAAGCAGGGCCCAGTACTTTTCCATATGAAAAGGAGGGAGATCTGTTCAATAACAGGTCAGGCTGCTGGCTGGAAAGAACACATATTTCCCCATTCCCTAGAAATTTGGTTTGCTCTCCAAAACAATGTTTTCCATGAAATTCAGTTGTATTCAGGTGTCCAGTTCCATCCCCAGGTCTATAACCAATGACATTGTCTTAAAAGGCATTAACACATCAAACAAACTTGTGAACAGTTATGAGGCCCTCTTAGTGAGGGGCGTGTATGTATGTCCCTAGTCTGAGGTTGACGAGATTATAAACTCTCTTCGCTCAGAATTATCGTTGTTAACTAATGCATCGGTTTGATAATCAGTGAAACTGCCCCTCAGACAAGTGGCCAATAATGCCAACATTCGAGTGGTTCTCTGTCTGTTGTATTGTATCAGAACAATAGTGTGACTTCAATGAGAGCTCCCAAAGTTACTTTTAGGGTATCAGCATGAATACATCGTTGGCAACAGAATCGAAAGGGTCACAGTTTATAAAGCTGCTTGGAGTTTATGTTAGCAATGATCTGAAGTGGACCCATCACTGACCCATCATGTAGACTCATCGTGTGTTATAGCATTGTTTGTATTTTTTGTTTAGATTTTTTCCAATGGGGTGGGGGCTTTTTTGACACTTTTGATTGACCTTTCGTTTCCCACCCTGGGGAATTTGATCAAAAAATTTTAAAATTTGTCAAATCCCCATCCCTTACCCGCACTCCCCCACACGGGGTTTACATCGATAGGTGCATAAACTCAGAGTCAAACTCAGAGTCATTTGGCGTTCTGCAAAATACCCCCTGCCGCCTGCAGTTCCCTTAAAATTGTTACGTCTCAAAATAGCTCTTGATCTTGAAGAAATCAAGAGCACATAATACAAACAAAATAATATTCTTCCGTAAAATTACCAGCCTCACCAATCCCCCCACATTCGGCAATGAAAACTCACCAATCACAAGCCCCTCGATTTTGTGAATGAAGTGCTCCTGGCACAACACGCGGAGACAGCTTCATTGTAGTAATGGCAAGTAGAGTGTTTCTAATATGTCATTTGCTATCGAGTTTGTAGTTATTACTGTTTTCTTCCAAACAACAAGATCATGGGCAAGCAAAAGGAAACCAGCTAAAAGCTCAAATTCATTTCCGCCATCTTGGTTTCATTTCTTGAGCCGCTGGGACCGCTGGTCCTAGTCTATTTCACAGTTTTTCTAGGGGGGAGTGAAGATGGTAGTTCAAAAGTTCATATTTATTTTTCCTTAATGCATGACTAAAATCAAAAAGATGTTTTTATAAAAACAAAAACGGAACCATTACTGCTCTCGGACAAACAAATATTTTTCTTGCAAGTTAAAGTAGTATGATGAAAAAAAGTTTTTTCTTGTCTACCTTACCCTACCCCCTGTAAACAAAGCTGTCTAGAGAACGATGGCGCGAAGTCTGAAGCGAGATGCTGCTGACGGCTGCTGACGGCTGCTGACGGTTTGTCTTGTACTGGCACAAAATAGAGACTGATTGGGGACATTCTTCAAGAGGAAAAGTGTCAGTTTCAGAGGAAAAGTTTTTCATTTATACAAGTTCACTGAAAGTCAAGAATCTCTGCAAAGTAAAATGGTGACAAGAGGGTAAGTGCACGAGCGCCGTGCTAATAACCTTTTTTAAGAAAGCGTTTTGTTTCTGCGAAGTCCTCTTCTTTTCCATTGGCCCCCATGAAATCTTTTATTAAAAACTGATTTGGACGAATGAAACTAAGTGGTGCCTTGACGAGTATTTCTATTAAGGACATTAAGAGACATCTTAATACAATTTACTTCTCAAGGGACCAATTAGTAGCTGGTTGCTAACCTCTAAAGGTAATACTGCACTTTTATGCCATAAAACAAATTAGCACTTTCAATTAAGCTTAAGCTTAGAACTTGAGGATTAAATATATCATAGCGGTGACCAGCAAAAATGAAAGTCGGGCTTTGTTTTTGCCAAGGAAGGAATGACAATGTGTTTTAGATGCAAATTTTGTTTGACTTCAATGCACTAACATTACTATGACTTCGAAAAATATACTTCTGCTGCACAATTTGCAATGACAACTTATTTTTAAACACAATCGTTGGTATGGGAGCTACACTAAAGACTATTCATTTATAGTTAAACATTCTTCAAATCATTAATTTGCAGTTCTTTAATTCACTTGTCATGGAATTTTAATAATGTCAGGTAAGTTTTGTATGATCTTTTTGCTTCATAACACATACTTTTTAACTGTTAAAAGGACTGTCGTAGCACTTAGTCAAATAGTTGTTAGTTTTGCAATTTGCGCTTCTCAGGGGTCGGGGACTATGAGAATGAACATTTAAGTTACCGAAATTGAGCGTATGAGAAGCTTTCAAACACCCCAATATTACAGTCTGCTTAATCTTAGTTCAATTTGTCCACCTTTGTTTGCTTTTGTATTTGCTATGTTAATGAAATGTTTATTTCTTCATTCTTTTAAGCAGCTATTTTTTCCTCCTTGGTAAATTATAAGCATGACAGTAACTAAGACAGAGAGAAAAAAATATCATTATTGTCATCTCTCTCATTCACCACTGAACTAAACTTTTCCTTTGATGAAAATTGTTCCATAAACTTGTAGTTCCTGAAAGACCTGCGCCCCCTATTGTTGGTAAGGTGACAGCTAGCAGTATTGAACTATACTGGGACCAAGCGGTAACCACTGAAGACGTGTCAGGGGGAAGACTTCGATATTGTATTCAGGAAGAAGAAGACGATACCAGGAAAGGATTTGGGAATGTCTACAAGTGAGTACATTTGTGCTGGGCAGTTAATTCAGTAGAATGACCAGTGATCCGGGAAAACTGAGTCCTTTTGTGAAATTTTACAAAAGAAGAAATATAACAAAGAATTTCAAACACCTTACGCCCCCTTCTATATAGCCAGAGTTATGGAGACTTGAGCCGCACTTCCCTAGACAAAGAACCTTGGATTTATATTTTTTTCTGGTCTAGCTATTTATTCCCAAAATTTTGATGTTGATGCTACAGGTCAAATTTGATTTGAGATTGAAAATTTTCATCCTAGTTTGATTCTCAGTTTCCTTGTTTTCAAGGGCTAGGAGACATTAGAAATTGAGAATCAACCTAGGTTAAATCAAAATTAACCTGAAATAAAATTTGACCTGTAACATTGACACTTGATCATCCTAATGTGAAGTTGCTTTATATGAATTAATGTTTTTTTTTTTCGTGACCCATGTTTTAGTGGCTTTGCCAAGAGCAATATTTTCAGAGGTTTGGAGCAAAATAAGACATATCGTTACCGTCTTCGTGTTAGTAATGACCATGGACATAGTCCCTGGAGTCAAGTTATCACTGTAACAACAACACGTAAGTAAACCTGGCCTGACTGATCCTCCATATTAACAGTCATCAAAGAACTAAGAAATAGTTTGTTAGGGCTATATGGGACTGAGATTTCCATGAAAATATGGGATCATGGTAACATAAACTCATACTTACACAGGCAGAAGCTACTTTAAATTTTAGCACTGACATTTCCAGTTAGGGTTGATTAGCAAGAAAAATAAAATGGGGTATTAGTTTTTGCAATAATAACAGGTAGGTGCGAAAACTAAGACCTCACTCACTGATTAGTGAGAAATAAAAGGTGCTAGGTTTGGGAACCTTAGGTGTAAGTTTTCATAACAAATTATTTCATGAAGCACCAAACAACTGCCGCGGTGTACTTGTATTGGAAACAAACACTGGCTTTTATCCATTATTTTTGACAGGAATTCCTTTATCTGGTTATGATCTTCATCATGCTGTCTTAAACTGGGAAGTAGATAAGGTGGTAGCAATTCTTGAAGAAAGGTGTGTCACTGAATTAACATCTTGCACAGTCGATTCAGATGTTGGAGCTAAAGAATATGAAACCATTACAGGGGCCTTCATGGGGAGCATGATGATATTAGTGAAAATGCCTATAGGAATATTCCAACTTGCCCAGTTTGTCAAATGAAAGCAAATTTTCCCAGCTGACAGTGATTTTTTTTCCATTAATGGTGATCTTATCAAACAAAGACGGGAAGACACTGGTCTTGAATCAGTTTTAGAAATCAGAGCTGCAATGATGGACATATGCAAGACAGCATCCAAGAAATTGTCAGCTTGGTTCAGGAAAATTTCCAGCCTAGATAGGTTGATAGAAAATCAAAAACAGTTCGGCACTTGTATGATTGTAGTAAAGAAAAACTGGTTGTAAACTATGAAACATGTATAAAATGACATTAAAAACTGTAACCCAATTTGAAAAACTAAATTGAGTAGGATTTTGGAAAATTTTGAGGTAAGAATATTTTCTGCAGTTCAGAAAAGCTAACACTGGATTTTGTTTGGAAGATTTGTTGACCCCATCAGGACGCTGGGAGATGCCGTATTAAAATCCTGTTTTTTTTAACCCATATTCAATTGTTATTTATTTATTTATTTATTTATTTAAGTGGTGAGAACTTAGTTGACTCCCCGGACACTTACGGCATGTCTCCTTTGATGATTGCATCACAGAAAGGTTATACGAGGTTAGTATCAATTATTATTGTCCCTTTCTGCACTTCTGCAGTCATAGTCAAACTTAATTCCTCAAAGACAAATCTTTAAAACAAGCCAAGTATCATCTGTCAACTTTAGATTTAAAACATGGGTGTTGTTATGGTTCAAACCAGTTTAAGTTTTATTGCCTTTCATCTCAGAACATTAACATAATCTGATACGAAGCAAAACAAAATGTGATATTAAAGACAAGTACATTTCCTCTCACGATAGGAGTCCAAAAAAATGCATTCCGTGATGTTGCTCAAATATTTAGTAACCGTGGTTATTGTTTACCTGTTTAGTACAAAATGTAGACATTTGTTGTGTACCAGTATGTGTAATGATGAGCAGGTGCCTCTCCAACTGTATTTCTTTGCTCATTTACCTCCTTTTCTCTCAACTTTGTGTCTTTTTGTCTCAAGCAATTAGTAACTACCAACTTTTATGTAGAATAAATATGTATATACTTGTAATGGAAATTCATATTTATTTACTGCTGTAGTTGTTTAATACTGTTGTATTTGATACCTATTTTTTACTTTCCAGTATTGTTTCAAGTTTGATTGCACATAAGGCAGATGTTAACTTCTCCAATACAAGTGGCAAAAACAGGTGACTTATTTACTAGCTCTGGAATTGTGAATGTACACCACTAGCTGCCCCTTGTCAGTTTTTTCTTGTCAGTTACCTGATTACTGGCCCACTAGAAATAGCAGTCTCTGGTAAATTTTCCAGCTATAAAGAGGATTTTCTTTTTTAGCTCTGCAGTATGTGTGATTTCTCTGCCATTCATTAATTTCACCGGGAGAAATGCCTCTAAAAGCTGGTTTTCACTGGTGATGGAGTCGGAGTCGTAAGAGTGCTTATGAGTCCTTGTGAAAATAAAAAATTGGAGTCATAAGTGCAACAGAATTGGAGTCAGAAGAATCAGAGCGTTTCCATTTTCTTCTGACTCCTCTTATGACTCTGTTGTTTACAATCAAGTGAAAACCAGATTGTCAGATTTGCAAGCAGAAGTGGAGGGATAAACCAATCACAATGCACTTTCCCACACTTTGCTTGTGACTCCAACGACCCAATTTTCACTTAATTTAAACGACGGAGTCGTAAGTGGAATCAGAATGCTGTTTTCACTAGATCACAAAGTTCTCTGTTCTCTGCCTTAATTTTTCATGGTTATTTTAGCATGATGTTGGCCTGCTTTGGTGGTCATTTAAAGGTAGCTCTTCAGCTTTATGATCAAGGAGCATCACTAGATACAAGAGATAATGGTGGATCCTGCTGCCTTCACTGGGCAGTTGATGGTGGTAAACCTGGCTGCATACAATGGCTGTTGGATAAAGAAATTGAGGTGGGAAAAAAACTTTTAAGTGCTTAGGTGGCTGAGGGGTGTGGTTCAGATAAGGACACAGTTTAGAAAAGAAATGTGGGAAACTTAAAGATAACAAAATATTGAATAGGTTAAAGAATTTGCTTACACCGTCCTTTTAAATGACAAAACTAGGTGTTGAAATGGATTTGGTATTTGCTCAGTAGAAATAGCAGTGCTAATTATTAAAGCAATTATTGAAGCTTGGATAATTTTGTCACCAGGTTGATGTTGAAGATGAGTGTGGTTGTTCAGCATTAATGAGACTTGGTATGTAAGGAAAAATATTGATCCAATTAATTTTAATTTTGTATTTTAAAATTAGGGTACAGTAAACATGCTGTGTGGTTCAGCTAATGTGTTTTCATCGCACATAATTTGCACGAAAGGAAAGTAAAGTCTGGTAGAGAAAGAGAAGAAAGTATTAGATGTTCAGTTACCTCTTGCCCACGTAGATCTAGGCTAGTAAAATGAAGCAGCATCTTGCCTTTCGTTTATGCTCAAGGCTGTACTCTTTCTGTAGATGAAGAATAGTACAGTGCAAGAGTAAGGTGCCACTAGTAGCCGCTAGGAACTGCTAGAGCTCAGCCTTGATGCTGCCTTTCTTTATGTTTTTTTGCCTTTTAAAATTTTAGCATCAATAAATGGCAATGTTGAGGTGGCCAAGATCTTGATTGAAAATGGAGCCAATGTGAACAAAGTGGACAAACTCAAGAAAACTTCATTGATGGTAAAATAATAAGGACAAATATATTTTAGTCCTTTCCTTTCTGCTAGGTGCTGGTGTGCCAGACAAAATTTTAATTGGTAGTCCCATACGTTTTTTCAAGGAACTTGCCCCCTTATTTTATTGTGACTGTCATATTTTTGCCTCCTGAGAAGATATACATTTTTCGGATTTTTAAATATCATTGTCACTGGCTTGAAGTTTACCTTTTTTATTATTATCATTGAAACCATCTTAATTGCATTGTGCCATGAGAGTCTGGTCTCTGACAAAAAGATTAAGATAAAGAAAATCTTAACATTTGTTACAGTTTGTGTTTCATGTCCTGTTTTTAGTCTGCTGCCCTAAATGGTGGTCTGGAACTGGTGAAACTTCTTGTTGAAAATGGAGCAAACATACATGCTGAAAACGAGGTTGGAGGTCACTCTCTGTTGTACATCTGTTTGTTCTTGACAACAGCCAATTGTATTGTCTTCTGTAGCTCTCAAACGTTCATCTTTAGGGTCCCCTTCGTCTCCGTACTCCCTGTACTCTTTGGCGGAAGCCTTGCACTCTTTTATGGGTCACACATGAGTGATTGCTACATGGAGAACCACACACTTGTTGTCCATATTCAAACTTTTGTACCCCAGAAACAAAACACCCCCACACCCATATACACACAAAGGTTCTTTGTTGTTATTGTTCAGCTGGCCCCGGTCGATAACTTTATCCACCCAATAAATCACTATCCAGTGGATAAGTGTTAGGGAAACCAACTGCGTTATCCAATGAATAGGTGGATAGGCAGCGTTATCCACCTTTCGAACAACTGGGCCTTGGTGAGTTGCACATACTTATATATTTTGTTTTGCTTTAAGTATGGGAAGACAGCTCTTGATTTTGCTGAGTCCTTTGGAAGAAAGGTAAGTAAAAAAATGAGACGTGAGTTGATGAAGTTGTGATTGATTATGGTGGCTAAATTACAGCAGGGAATTTAAGTTACAGAACGGTGATGACAGCAAAAACTACTTTTAAATTGATTTTGCGTTGTTTTAAACTTCACTGCCATTATTCCAACCCACTTAACTTGTCAATTGTAACCGAACTCTTTAGAATTTGAATTATTAAGACGGTCTCCAAGTTCAGAAAGAGAAAGAAAAATTGTGCGTCGTGTGTTTACGGCCTCTGTTAAAACGTCACATCAGAAAGTGAGCAGTGGTCAGTGACAAGGAAATGAACCAATAAAAGTGTGACACACGTGCTAGAACGTATTCACGCACGTGCCAGCAGCTACCAATACAATATTATGCCGCCGTGACGTCATGTGAATAATTTGAGGTTTGTGTTGTTTTAGTTATAATTCATATGACGTCACGGCGGCATATTTGGTGTCTTGAAAAAGCACGCAATCTTAGATAATGCGAAAACGGTTATAGACCGCCAGTCATATGTTGTCTTTTCACATATATTTTGAATTCCAACTTTTTTCTTAGGAGATTGTTTCCTACTTGAAGTCATTGACGATGACAAAAAACTCTACAGAAGTTGATGCTCAAGTGTCGCTTTCAGACATAGTGGACTCCAGTGAATAAACGACAGCATGATATGAAGGAAATTCAGTTGAATATTTCTTTGTCCTTTTACTGGTACCTCCTTGCCCGATCTTCTTTTGCATAAAATAGTAAGTTCGTAATGTCCAACCAAATACAATGAAGAATAAGTGACCATTCCGGCGTGAACGTTCTTACTAAGTTCCCTAATTTGCGTCGATGTCTTCAGCTGTATCTGATGTTCTTTAAAGAATGTTTTAACGACGATGAATTTTGAATGCTTTTCTCTTAAGTTGAATCGGTATTTAATAATTCTTACGTTGTATTTTAAGTTGCAAATCACGTTCATA
This sequence comes from Porites lutea, assembly GCF_958299795.1. Lineage (NCBI taxonomy): Eukaryota > Metazoa > Cnidaria > Anthozoa > Scleractinia > Poritidae > Porites > Porites lutea. Next base: position 49,658,403 of record NC_133204.1, on the reverse strand, counting down.
GGATTTTTACAGACGGGGCTTGGATGAAAAAAGCTGCTGTCAATAAAATTAACTAAGATTGCTTTTGGTTAAGCGACCTTTTCTCTCCTAGTGTATTTTATAAATTAAAATTAAAGTAGTTTACAATAACCCGAAAAAAAATTCTCGCTTGCACATTGGTGGACAGCTATTTTTTATGAGAGTAGACACTATACACTAAAGTTAAATCACACCTTTGAAAATTCCTTCAAAATAAACTTTGAATAACATCGTAACATTCCGGAAAAAGCCCCCCCAAACTGGAAACGCAAAAATCATCCTCCAAAGATGAAGCCTTCGAATATAAGCCCCCCAGGGAGCCCATATTTGGGAGCTTCCCTTTTTTTCACAATGAGGTCATTCTTGCTTTCTTTTTTAAATTATTTTAGTCTGTCCACACACGTTTATTCGTACCCCACTTTTCCGCGCTATTGGTCAAAATCACCTACGAATTTTATTTTTATACGCGGCCGTTTGAACATCTCTGTAGAAAAGTGGAGAGGCTAATTTTAATTAATTCCAGTGCGGCGTCAATAACAAGAAAACAAAATCTTAAGGCTTTTTTTTTGGTTGTTGTGGCAAAATGCCTGATTGCACACCGCTGCATGAACAAGCCTTCATTCATTTTATAACAGGATGAACCCGGCACCGTAATGGTGAACGAGTGTCAACGTTTTGCTGTCGTTGTGTACGGTCTTTCATTCTCAATTAAGTTTATTTCATTCTTTTAAAGCTTACATGTTTGGAGGGATTCCGCCGTCGCAATTTGTAGTGGCCCAATATTATACTTTACACTTTTGTAACTGCCCACCAAGTTTGGCTTTATGTCGCCGGTAAAGACTTGGGAAAGCTGGCTGCATCTATAGTGTTTGACGATTTTTAAACCCCAACTTTCAGCCGTAAGTAAGCTCATATCGAAATGTTGTTTGAAAAGAAAAAATTGTGCCGGTACAAAAATCTTGGGACCACATGTTTCAATCTACTGATGAGCTGACGTGGTGGAAGTTTGAGTTTGCGGATGAGTGATTTTTTTGTATTTCAGGGACTGGGAATTTTTGCGATTGTTCCAATCTAGTTTTCTCACGGGGAATAAATTTATGCGATTCTTAGCAATTGTAAAATGTGTTTATGTGACTGATATACAGGTTCAATAAAATTCCGACAATAAATACCTTGACAGTTTCCATGTGATAAGAATGGTCAGAGACGTCCATTTTAGTGACTTTATTTGGCGGCTTTTTGAAAGAAACGGCGCATTCTTCGCAAAAGTAGTACCCGAAATAATAAAGATCAGGAAGCAGTCCCCCACCGTGCACTATTACATAATCCAAACATTGAGTTAGCGAGGTGAATTTTAACTGAACCTGTTTTCGGAAGCTAAAGAGGTAAACTGAAACTACACACATTTTACATCAATTAAGCACAAAATTCGCCCGCAGATTGGTGAATGAAAGTTTCAAACCATATCCGATCTAACTTTGCATTGTCAGTCTCCTCGGTGATTCCACCTCTTTCATGAAAAGACACGACACTTTTCCCAATCGATCATATGGACAGCACCCTGACTCTCTCTCCGCGGAAAACTTTAACTTCATTTTTTTTCTGCTTCCTTTGTTTCGTAGATGAAGCTTTTGTTTCCGTAATCTTAGATACCCAAAACTGAAACGGTCATTTGAGACAGGCTGACATGAATCCAAAGTTATTCTTGAAAGTCAAGCCGTTATTCGAGAAATCAAGTGCCGGTGTTACTGAAAATAAAATCCGTCATTTGAGAAATTGAAACTCAAATACCATTTTGAAAACATTAGAACGTGTAGAGCGAGTCCCAACTAAAAAATCCACATGTCGCTCAAATTCCTAATTTGAAACTTGATAAAAACGAAAATTCGAATATGAAATATATAGAGTATTTGAGTTTACAGTAACCAGCGAGCTATAGGGCATCAAACATGTCAAAAGCTTATCCAGGAGTATGATATGGAACAAATGTAAAACAGGGAAAAACGTTACGTAGGAAATTTGATTTTTTTCTTTGCCAGAGCTCGGCAGCAACTATAGCGGACAAAGAAACACAAGAATACCATAAAAAGGAGGGGCAGGGGGTTATGGGTGTTTTCTTTCATAGGACAAGAGATCATATGCTCGAATGGTTAGGATTGTGATTGGAAACTTTTCACGCACTATTTTGCCGGAAGAAAATATATAACCAGGACAAGTTTTTGGTACTAGCTTAGGAGTAATACTTGGTACGTCTTAAATATATGCCTTTTTATAAAGCCCTATTTATAGCGCTAGGAAAATTCCTGGAATCTGTTTTTCTCTTCCTTTCCCCTTCACTTCCTTGATTGGAAGAAATGTTTACGATTTCCGCATTTCGTGGTTTGATGACATTGGCACATTGCCTTTCGTATTATCTCTTTTTTTGTTCAGTAAGAACTTTCTCGTCAGAACTTTGAGGTTGAGTAGGGGAAAATTTTGAGAAAAAATTTATCAAAAGAAAGCAGTAAATTTTCACCAAAACATCTCGCCGCCAACGAAATCGTCACCAAGATGAGACTGACTTACCTAGCTTTTTATATTGTTTTAAAGAGTCCCGTTTGTATATGTTGTAGTTAATTTTTTATCTCAGGTGATTTTTTGGTTTTTCTTTTGTTTTTGGGTATGGTAATGTATGTTACGAAGAAAAAGAAAAATGAAAATTACCTGAGATAAAAAATTAACTACAACGTATACAAAACAAATGAAAAGAACTTTTATGGAGATGAATTTTCTCTTAACCATTACTTTGTCATATTTTCTAAGAAATGAGTGGTGGTTGTCAGAGTATTATTAAAGGACATGAGAAGTTCGATGCAAGGATCGTGAATTATAGGATCGAAGATAAGACGACAAAGTAAAAATCCTAGGTAAATAATCCAAGGTATTTTAATTTTGTGAATTATTTCAAAGTTGTTTGGTGGTGGAAAATCCACTTCTTGGTGGTGAGATGACCGTACTACAAAATAGAAAAAATAATATTTAACGATTATTGATCAGGAATTATTCCGATGGAAGAGGGTGTTATGGCCGAGGTGTGTAACATTCCCCTACTGCATTATTCTTCATATTCCACTAAATAAATGTAAATGTCTTGTTATTCGTTTGAAATATTTCCATGTTCTTCATTTCTTGAAACTCCACAGCTTCTCATTACGTATTCTTGAAATAATTATTATTTCTTCTTTGCGTTGCTGTGAACCCTTTGGCTTCCACTGAAACAAATCGGAGCTGCTGCGCCTTGCTGCGCCGCTGTCTTGCGTGAAGTCAATCATTGACAACTTGCAATGTACAATCACTGACGTCAGAGTACTGGTGTCAATGTTGGTATAATCCAACTGTTATGAAGGGGTGTGATCAGAGACAAAACAAAACTATTTTGAATAAATGATAAACGCAAATGAAATTGGAAAATAATGCATTAAAAAAAACACGAAGCGCGAACGTACGGCAGTCAGTTTAGGAAGTCCTTCAGCCTCAGCGCAAAAATTGAACGTTTTGAGGATGGAGCCGACGCGTACGATCACTGAGTCGACGAGACCAGTTGTGAAAACGCATACATTTAATGGACAGTTACTGCATTTAGAGCCATCTTTAGACATTTCCATGAACAACAATTATTTTTAGTCTGTCCCCTTAAAATTCTAATGAGTGCATCAACTTTTTCCTCTTTCGCTTCGCTGAATAGGACCCAAAAAACTTCGTGACGTTCGCTCGTCCTAAAGACAATACTAAAATCTGATTGGCTCTACCCGAGCTTTCTGACATTTGATTGGTCAGGAAGCGAGTCACATGGCTTCTGAGTAAGCAGAATTGTGAATCCAATATGGCGGGTATTCACTGAACACGCATGATTACGAAACACGTAAATTTTGGTCTAGTTTGAGGGTATCACAAGTATTTCAAAGCTGGAGTCGATAACTTTCCCCCTTGCTGCTATGGATGAATCAGAATATGAAAGCCTTCCAACAGAAAGAGTGACCGTTCATCTTGCTGCGGGCGCGCTGGCAGGCGTAATGGAGCACTGTGTGATGTACCCTGTTGACTGCGTGAAGGTACGATCAAACAGAATTTATGAACTTGTGGTCCTTAATTAACGCGACTGTTACATAATCATGGCCTAACAGAGGTTTTGCTTGTGAATCGTACTCGTTCATCTCGTTTGTGTTTCCTCTAGTAAGCTCTTCCTTGCGCGTGTCACGTATTCTGTGATGTGGTTGTTGTCTTTAGTGAAAGCCGTTTTGTGAGTTTTTACCTCTAGTTTGTACTCTTATCGTCGAATTAGAGTGTTCAAATTCTTGCACGCATTGTTCAATCCACCTAGTTTGCTTCTAATAGGACTACAATGTCTGTGTATTGTTAGGTAAACTACAGTGTATATGTAGGTATCCTCTTGGCTCTTATCCACTGATCAGTTAAGCTTCTAAATTCACAATATTTGTTTTGTAGGCATATCAGTGAAAAATAAAATGTAACCAACGCTAAAAAAGACAGAATTTTTTTTTTCTACATTAACAGAGCATCTTCGCTTAGATCTATGAACAAATACAGATAGATAATGCTTAATCCAATACAGTTTCTTAGAAACTTGAGTTAGTAGGGAGTAGTACAATTGCATCATTGACATGCCCGGGTTCATATTTCGCTGTGTTACAAGTGCTTAATACAATATATATTCTTTTGAATTTGCATTGACCGTGACACTGCAGTATTATGGTCTTATTTTCATTGTTTGGTCTTAAATATCAATGAATAATTTGTTTGTTGTTTGTTGTTTGTTGTGACCGTGCAGGTGAGCTGAGTTATAGATACCATGTATCATCTGGCTTGTTTACACCAACATTTTTTATTAAGGCAGGACACCTGTTTTATCTCTTAACTTACAATTAATTCCATCTCTTCCCTTGAGAAACAAATTTTTGGCTTTTTTTTTCATTTGTATGTTGATATTTTGCCAGTAAATTTGTCTGATTTTTAAATGTTAAGTGTTAAATAATTTTCATTAGATATCTCCAAAGTCATGGCCAAAGTACCAAAGCCTATCTACCTGTGTTTATTGAATATTTTTACCTAGACTGGCAGTGCTTATTTGAAGCTGGTCACTAATTTCAGCTTTAGTGTATTTACTTTACCATTTTGTGTCACCATCCCTGTTAGAGGATGCAAACTGCATTGTGTGTTGAACCAGGATTAGATCTTAACATGTGACACCATTCATAAACGGATGGTAACAACTTTCCCTGACACTTAATAACATAGTCATCCTGACACTAGTAATATTACAGAATCTGGCTGTAATTTTATGGGTGTTTTATTTAAGCCATGACAATATGAAAAGCTTTTGACACTAGTCTTGTGTCAACGTTGTTAATTTGTTTTCTTTGTAATGGATGGTGTTCAACCTTGCACTTTATGGTTTCCCAGTTTTTAATATGTAACTAGCAGTAGCCAATGGTTAGGAAGTGCGGGCGAACATGTACGTATACCTTAAAGGTACGATTGATGTTGAGAGCCGCTTTCATAATAGACCATATTTGTCTTCCCCAATGGGCCTGGGACGAGTAGGCCCTTGAGCATGAATGCGATGCTAATGCAGGGAACCTCCTTCCGAGAGGCTCCTGGCAAGAAGTTCCCTGCATTAGACTTGCACTCTTGGCGAGAAGTTTCCCACATTAGCCTTGCATTAATGCCCAAGGGCCTACTCATATGCATCCCAGGACTATCGGGGATAATATTGTCTACTGTGTACGTAAATAAGAAAGTCCCTATTAATAGTTCCAGTTGCAAACAGAAGGAATCACGGCGGATCATGGAAACCGATAACAACACATTAAACAAGACTGTTGTTGAATTCAACTGCTTTAATCATAGTTACATAGATACAGATAGCCTTGCGAACGATTAGGAACGACTGAGGAGAGACAGCTAGCTGTATTCCCAGGCAAAGATAATGCCTGACAACGCTCATGTGAAATTAACACTCATAACAGCACAAACTCAAGGCACGAACTCTTATTATTCATCAATCAGTGTTTGGTGACCAAAATTATTGAGATGCAACAGTGAATCATGAGAAAGAATAGGTCTGCAGGCTTGCTTTTGGCTCACCTGTAAATATTAATTATTTTGTTGTTTTACTTTGTAGACAAGAATGCAGAGTTTGCGTCCTCATCCAAATGCGATATACAGAAATATGCATCATGCATTCAAAAGTATGGTAACAAGAGAAGGTCTTTTAACTCCTTTCAGAGGAATTAATGTGGTAGCACTAGGAGCAGGACCAGCACATGCATTGTACTTTAGCACATATGAGGCAACTAAGAAGTTTATTAATGGCAATCAAACAACATATAACCCACTTTCACATGGTAGGTGCTCTGCTTAAATCTTCTTGGATATACATGTCTATTAGTTAATAGATTTAGGATGGTACTTCTCGTGGAAAATGATTGGAAAGTAATTTTTAGCACACCAAGATGACTGTAGCGTCTTTGACCCAAATTCAACCATAGCTCTAAAAATTTTAAAACTTTTACAGTCGGCTTACTGTCATCATTTTTTTAAGGGTTAGTGGTCTACAAGATTGTGAAGAAAATGGGGTAAAAAAGTCTTACAAAATGGAACAAGTATTTTCTGACGACAATGTGAGGGTTAAGGGCAAAACAAAATTACAGTTCATCAGCTTTGATCAGGGACCACGCAGGGGGTGGGGCTGGGGGGGGCTTTAGCCCCCTCACTTTTTTGGCTGTTGATGTTAGAACATTGAATGTTCAACTGGAAATATTTAAGGTGTTGATGAAGGACGGAGAATTTACCTGTTTTGATGACATTTTAGCCAAGATCAAGCAGCTTTCTGAAGCCGAAAAGTGTATGATAACTGAAATCATAACCCTATGTAAACTTCTAGCATCCAGTGCAGCAGGCGAGAGATCCTTTACTTCTGCTCGGAAACTGAAAACGTGGCTACGCTCGACGATGACACAAACAAGATTTAGCAATCTGACAATACTTAATACCCACAAGCAGAGAACAGACAAACTTTGTCTTATAGATGTTGCCAATGAGTTTTCAGCTCTAAATGAAAATCTAAAAAGCCACTTTGGCACCTTCAAAGAATGCGACTTAAAAATGTCCGGATGACAGTCATCCGTTGCGTCTGTTGGGTTTTAGCTTAGAAGTTAGTCTATTCATTTAAATTTGGTCAAACGTGAAGGCCAGTTTGTTACTCGTTGTTTTATAAGGACTAAAAATTAACTTCACTTTTGGCAGTTTTAGATCCATTTCTAGCCATTTCAGAAGACTTCAATTTCAGATTTTCCCAGGGGAGCATGCCCCCGGACCCCCTAGTTGGCTCACGCTAACGCGTTCGCATTAGCCCCCCCACTTGAAAATCCGCTCCGCGGGCCCTGTTGATAATCCAGAAATGTCAAAATATTGTCTTAACTTATCGTCATTATTAAAATATGACAACGACAATTTTTTTTCTGGTCTTTTATTTTCTGCTCTGAAACTTGCATTTTTGAAATCTTTTATCTGTAAGCTACTTCTATTATTATCTAGGGTTATAATAATTTATGTGTATGTCAGGGGACCGTCCTTAAGCAGACGAAGAAGTAACAGAAATTTTCTGACTGGTTTTAATATTACCTCCTGATTGTTTTTGAACAGCACAGAATAAAACAATTCTTTTTTAACAGTAGATCAATCAGTAGTTTTCAGTTTCAACGAATTTTGAGGTAATAACCTTACATGCAGTTACAATTTTTTTCTGATTTTATCACCAATATCTGCCTTGATGAACAAAGATATTGTTCATTCTGTCCAAGTCCTTATCCCAAGAAATTATGTACAAATTATCATTCTAGGTTAGGCTTTTGTTGGCCTGCCATGTAAAAAATCACAATTAAAAGTACTTTTCAAAGCTGACATTATTAATTTTATGATAATTATTGCTTTATGCTACGACATGTGTGTTTGACTAACACCCTTAACATGCAGGGCAGTTGGTGGCATTCAGCTGGAATTAGGTATTGTTAAGTAGAACAGTCATGCTTTTATTTTATAGTTGCAGCTTACAAGATCTCCTTTGAGGAGAAATTCCTGTCATGGTTTGATTAGTTTATAAGATTTGAAGTGAATCTTTCAGTACTTGTAATCCACTTATTATTTATGACCTATTAATGCTTATGTTCTCTCTTCCATCAATGTAACTGTAGTTTTGCTTATAAAAGATCAAGTCATACAGTGTAGGATTTCTCTTTGATGTGCCTCTTTAATGTGGCCTGTTCCACAATGACCATTTTGGTGGCCTTTTTGCAAGTTTAAGTTTAATTTATTCTCTTCAGTTATGGCTAAAGTCAGTAACATCAACTCCCACTGTGAACGTTACTTAGAGTGAAATTTCATTCGACCTGCAAGTCACTGCAATAAAAAGGTTATTCGAATTTAGGGCACATGAAAAGGCAAGCATTTATATTCTACCATAAAGAAACATTTGTTACTGATAAACAGCGTGAAGAAGGGAAGGAAATGGAAATTGAAAGAAGATGAGTAGACTTAAGTTTCATCTTTGATTTGATCCCAATTTTAAACAAATGGAGGTAAACTTGGAAAAGGCAGGGTACACTTTTTGATGTATATAATGTACCATCCATTTTAATGTTCTCCAATATTACTCATCCATGTCTGTTTATTATTTTCAATGTTTTTGATAATCATAATAGTGATCAAATTGAAGTTTTCTCTTGTTACTTTTTTCAAATAATCATCAATTTATAGTGAAGTATAGTTGCTTGTGTCAAAAAAAGGGTTAGTTTTTGTTTTGGTAACTTGGCTCAGAGGGTTGACAATTGTTGATGATCTCAAACAGACTGATCCTAAGGCTGATTTTATTTTCCTTCTGTAGGTATTGCCGGTGTATGTGCAACGGTTTTCCATGATGGTGCTATGAATCCCATAGAAGGTGTATTGTGTCTTTATTTTTTACCATTTAAAAATGACCAGGAGTGTATTATCAGGTTAAAAACCTCAAGGCAAAGCCGAGAGTTTTTCCACCTGATAATGTACAACTGCAAGTTTTTTGAACAGCTTCGAAATCTCTGATTAGATCAACTTACTTATTCTTGTACTTATACTTTAGATTTGGGGTCATTTTGGTCTAAAAAATTAGACGTAAAGTTTAGCCTTGTCTTTATCAGATGTAAAGACACTCATATAAAACATTAATTTATTTCTTTTGTTTTTTCTTCGTGAATTATTAATGAGTTTTTGAATAATAATATCATTTCATGGGGCATTTCCTCATCATAGAGGCATACCATGTGAACCTAGTGCTTTGTTATTCTTTCTAGTTGGATTAGGCCTTGTGCAATTTTCAAGGACTTTAAAAGTTATGAATTTGTTTTATATGATACAATACAAAGTTAAAGTTTTGGAATGTTAAAAGTTATTGAGAAAAGTTATTTGCTTTATGAAGTTTACTGACTTAATGGAAGGGATCTATAGCATAAGTATAGTAATAATTAGAACAAATTATGGAAATTCTGAAAGAAAGATAAATTTCCTCACTGAAAAGTTGATTGTACTGACATTGCTTCTTGTCTTCATTTCATGTTGCTCAACAAATCAGTGGTCAAGCAGAGGATGCAAGTTTATGGAAGCCCTTATCGTAGCGTGCTTCACTGTGTTAGGACTGTTGTACGAGATGAAGGAGTAAGAGCCTTCTATCGCAGTTACACAACACAGCTCTCCATGAACATTCCCTTCCAGACTTTACATTTCACAGTGTATGAGTTTACACGAGAGACTATGAACCCAACTCGTGGATACGATCCAAAGACTCATGTAGTTGCTGGTGCAACAGCTGGTGCTGTGGCTGCGGCACTGACAACACCATTGGATGTAGCAAAGACATTACTGAATACACAGGAAAGAGGAGCAGTTGCCATAGTCGGCAAACCTGAAGGACATGCTGTTTATGTGAGTGGAATGTTAACAGCATTCCGCTCTATATACAGATTACGTGGTTTCTCTGGTTATTTCCAAGGACTTAGGGCCAGAGTTCTCTACCAGATGCCATCTTGTGCCATTTGCTGGTCAGTTTATGAATTCTTCAAACATTTCTTGCACTTTGCAGAGACTGAAGCTGAGTATGAACTGTCACCAGTATGAACAGTTCCCACGGGAAGAATCTCAGACTCTTGTGAAATCAGTTGTAAGGTCAGTAATACAAATCCAGGTCATCTGCCATCACAGAGTACCTGGCAATTGTGCTGAGTGTTACAAGTTGGTCTTTCAAGGAATGTAGTAGTGGATAACATGTAGACAAAGAGTGAATTCTCGGCTGCAGAGGTTTTGTCAGAATTCAAGTCTTTTTATGCATTAGTCCCTGTAGAACAAAGACATGAGGTTGTCATTGCCCATATTCCAGTGATGGCTGTTATAAATTAGATGAAAAACCTAATGGAGGATGGTGAAAGACAAGAAAACCAGCTATTGAGCTACAGTACTCTTCCTTGTGGTAAAACAACATTGAAATTTGAAGATGGTTCAAGAAGGTTTTTGGCTGCAAAGAATTCATACCTGTTCCTAATATCCTGCTGTTGATGTGTTGTAATAATGAAATCAAAGGACTAAGAAAGTTATTTTGACTGCAGTGGTTTGCTGCAAGTTCCTGATTTCCTGTCATTGATGTGTTGTGTATTGTTGTAAGTCAAGACTAAAAAAGGAATTTCGGCTGCAGAGGTCTCATGCCAGTTCCTTAATTTTCTTGTCGTTTATGTGTTGTCACGTTTCAAGTCAAAAGACTAAAGAAGGAATTTCGGCTGCAGAGATTTCATGCCAGTTCCTAATTTCTTATTGTTGTTGTGGTGTATTGTTTAACATTTTTAGCTGTATGTCATTGATGTGAAACTGTAATAGATTTTAATGTAATTTTTTTAGGCAGTATCTATGCCTGCATTTTGAGAGAAATAACATTTCGTTACGTAATTTTGTTTACCATGACAAAACAAAAATAATGGTTAAAACACGATGATGATTGACAATCTGAGAGTGGCTGCTCTTATTTAAACACAGTTCCCATTGCAGAGATGAAGATAGGACTTTCCTGCTGGGTTTGTGTCAAATTTTCCACTTAAACTGGTATGAGATTAAAAAAAAAATATATAGACATAATATCCTTTCCAGAAGCTCGGCAGCAGAGGGTTTTGCCAGTTTCCTGAAAAAAGTAGTAAAAAAATAATTTTGTAGGAAATAAAATGATCAACAATATTACTGAAAGTGTTTTCTCTGTTTATGCTGCACCATCTCCCTTCCGTTAATGAGTTCCCGCATGACTCCCTTTCTTCTTAACTTCATCTAGCCAACTCCACACAAATATGGCCTCTTTTCATTGTGGTTATAGAAGCCCTATAGAATACTCTCACTTCCGGCGCACTTCGCTTTGAAGCGGAAGCTTGAGGCAACTCGGGAAAAACCTATTTTAGAACCAGCACGACTCAAGTCGTCCTTGCTTTTATGTACACACTGTAAGCCACTCCCGCTTTTAAAATTATGTAAACAATGACTAGAGCTCATACAAAAACATTTCTTAAAATCCATTTCCAATTCGTATATTGCTCTTTCTTTCTGAATCATTGGGAATCGAAACGACAAATACGTTTATACACCCGTAGCTTCCTCGAAAATCTATAACCGTTTACAGACCGTAACGGCGCAAAAACCACACCCTTAGGGGCGGCACCTACCTATATGGCTTTTATAATGGAGTACCCCTCCGTGGTTTATTGTGTGATTTTAGGAGAAAAGTAACCATAAATCCAGGGGAGCTCATTCCATCGCGTTGATTAACCAGGGGAAGAAGCTATTGGCATGTTCGTTCAATTTGAATGTCTCGGTGGCCTTAAAAGTATTAGGAGTTGCCAGGTTTTGAGGGTACCAGGCAAAGCCGGGAGCAAGGTATCAGTATCTCTGATCCGCTCCATTGAGAAACGAAGCCTCGAAATCATTTCCCCGAAATGCAGTCTGCGCAACAGTGATCTTCGATTGTTAACAATTGACAACTTTTTACAAAAGAGACCATGCTGTTTTTGTAGTTGACTGCTTTAACCCTTTATTAATTAAAAGCCTAACAACGCATATTTGCGTAAAAAATACTGTACATGCATGCGTTAACTATTTGTACTTAGCTTTAGTACAACCTTTTGGTCATTTATTCATAGCACTAAATGGTAAATTTTGCATTATTATGAAAGCAAACAAACCAACTGCAACTCCCAATTTCCACTTTATATCGTCGTTCGTTGGGCATTGAAGTCCAAAAAGCTATTTTTTTGGCCGAAAATCAACACCAAAAGTTACACCTCTTTGTCGTCTGTTTTTAAGGCAAAAAATTGATTTAAAGTTACAGCAATTCTCAAGGCCATACCATGGTATCTACTTGGAATTTCTTCTCTCTCTCATACCATGAGTGTAGAGCCACCCAGAGCTACCAGTGAAATATTGTTTCCATTGTTTTGTTTCCAATTCGAAACTTTCTGGAATCCGTCTTTCCTAGTCCCTAGGCCTCATTATTCCACGCGGCAAAAGTGCTTTGGGTCACGTGGTCCAAGCCTGGGATACGTCACCAATGTGAATTGACTGCGAGGGACTGGGAAAACGTCGCACAGAGACTAGACAAGAATCCGTCCACAGAACGGCCGGGGAGATGACTTCACTCGTGAACCGCCATGTCTGATTCGAAGCATGTTTGGTGTCTCAGCGCGAAACCACCTCTCACCTCTGTATTCTTTCAGCAAACATATGACGCAAATGTGACGCAGGTATTTCCATGGCGACTCCTTACATGACCATTTATAGCCCAAAATAACAGAAAAACATATGCCGTAGTCATGACGCAAAGGGTTACGGGAGCGATTTGCATCACGTGACCTAGATATTTGACACACCCAAGGGGCTTTCTGGGGCTTGCAAATGGTGCTTTGACCTCCAAGTGAGTTAGTTCAACAGTTAGGGTTAGGACTGGCCATGGGCTAGAGTTTTCGCTTCAACAAGTCACGTGACAAGTATTTTCATCCACACTGCAACACTCTAGGGTGACTATCCATACGCTGCTGCGTATGTTGAATGAAAATATTCGCACTTTTCATCAAATTCGCCATCCCCCTTACTTATAGTGTTTGCCTTAACATGGAGCTCTGCGAGGCTTGTAACAACTAGCCTCCCTATCTAAGCCCTTATCTTTTGCTTCGGGACACAAAACTTTCCAATATTACTCTTACTGCAAATTATCGTTAGTTTGCAGAGTTTGCCATATCGAAATGTTTCAACGATTACATCATAAAGCTTTTAAAAACACTAGAAACAATGGAACACTGCCAAAGGTCAAAATAGATTTTGCGCGCCGCAGTTTATTTTTTTTTACGAGCCTCGATGTGTAGTTCATTGCCTTTAAGTTTAAGAAACATCTGAAACGTTAATGCTTGAGTTTTATTTAGGAAAGCCTTGGACGATTATAACTCGTAATTTCTGTTGTAGTTTTTAAACGGTTTTTAACTTAGTGAATTTTTGCTTTTTTAATGTGTATTTTATTTTATATATTTTAGTAATTCTCGTCAGTTTTTTTTTAAGAATTAAAATTCTTAGTCAGCAGGAACCTGTTGATAACAGTAACTTGAACTGAATGGTTATCCTGGATAAAGATTCGATTAATATCTCAATGCCCACAATCACTTACTGATTATGACACCCCTAACCACTCCAACTAATTAGCCATTTTAGTCCCCACCCGTGGTTCTCTTGAGTACAATTGTTAAAACAACCTTGCAGTTAATATTTGTACATCCGGGCAGTGCTTGTCTTGCAAATAAGGATAGCAAGCTGTCTTTGCATGCTCTTGCTTTGATCTTATAAAGTACAATAGAAGACAGGCTAGTGAGGTATTCCTAAATTTCCTCCTAATTCACCATTTCAACAGTGCCCAGTAACACACTCTGCATACCCCAAAATTTTGCAAAGTTCTTGTTTCCAAATGCCCTTGGGAAAATGGAAAAACCCATGGGGACAAGTCATAGACAAGGTTGTCAGGAGAGAGCGGGAGGCGCAAAAAGCGCAAAAAAAAAAAACAACAACAACAAAACGGAGAGACCCTCAACTTTTTCTTCTCAAGTTTACGCCCTCGTTGCTAGCGTCGCAGACGGTGTAAAATACGTGATTTGGGGGAGGAAGTTAGGAAGACTGAAGGATAAGTGCCTCTTTTAAGGCAAGTGTTCCCGTACAAGCCTGGTTCACCTTTGCCCGTGTAGCCAGAGAATCCTTTGCGAGTTCCCGCTGCAATTAACTTTCGAGCTTAAGTTAACACAGGCGGGCTTGCGTGATTTGGTAAAGGGAACGCTTAGTAGTCATCAGTGCTTACAAGCTTCTCTTGGGAGAAGCTCATATCATAACTTAAAACTGTGTTTAGCCCCACAATTCAAACCCGTAAAACTTATTATTATTGGGCTGCCCATAAGGGCAACGCCCAGTAGAAAAATGGAGGCCACGTCGTCTGTGCAGCAAAATGACAAAATGGTGGATGGAACTCCCAGAAGGTTTTGCGTGTCTCATTCCCCCTTCAATGGGGCCGATTTTTGCGGGGAGGGGACTGGTAATTTCAGGTCGTCTGGCGAAACGATTTGGGAGTCCAACTCAAAATTGTTGCGTGGAGTTATTGGCCCTATGTCTACACCGAATGATGATCTAAATACAGAATTCGATGATGTTGTTAGCCTGTGCAGGAGCTGCAGAAACAATGCCCTCCCACTGCCCCCAAAGGAAAAGCCCCGGCTTGTTGCAATTCTCTCCCTGCGTGCACGCAAAAGTCTTTCCTTTAAAGAAAGGAATAATCGATATGCCATTTGTAGATCGCTCTGTCAAACAGAAAGATACTCAATTCAGTAGTCAGAAAGGCTACTTCCCAAAATAATAAACCACTGCATCATGCAGTCAGCAGCCCAATGAACCCTTACTATATGGGGGTCTTGAGAATTTGCCTGCTTCACTGTCTCAGAAGCGTTCACAATGCAACTTTCCCTGTCGGTCCCTTGCAAGCCAAAGAAATAATCTGTCCATACTAGTCTACAGATGTTCACTTCAGAAAAAGACAACCAAAGCATTATAATGGGAGTTAGACAAGTGTTTCTCTAATGTCCCGGTAGCTTGTTAATTGTCCGTGCTTTCACCCCTCCCCCTTTTGAATGAAAGGTAGGGAAGATCATTGGGGTCTTTTCTGTCAGTTTTTTTTTTTTTTTTTTTTGTGACCGAGCCATTTTTTGCCGCGCAGAGTCTGCATACAGAAATGATAGAGGCAAAGGTAAGGTGAATGAGAACAATTCTTTCTCTAACAGCAACAACACTTAACACCATGTTCGTATTTCAAAGCATTTAAAAGAAGCCAGAAGCCATTTATATATATATGACATTCTTGTCATCCGCAAGCCTGCCTCTCAAATTCACATTTCACCGTTTTATTTTAGCTTTTTAACGTCTTCGTTAATTGTGTGTATTCTGCATTTTAACTATAATTTACATGAAAAAGTTATCTCAATAAAGATTATTATTATTATTATTATCATTATTATTATTATAACTGGTAATTTCATAAAACATTCAAAATACGAATAGCTTAAAATTACGAATTTTATTGAGACTGATTTGCTATTTGTGTGTATAAACTGTACATATAAAGTTAACTAAAACATGCAAATGGTTAGGGCACTAAATTGTTTTTTCTCAAATACATGCTATGTGAATTACCTGCTAATCATTTTTCATTAAATTATTATTGTTGCACAAGTACATGCAATTGTTATCACACCACGTGATACATTAAGTGCAACTGGTAAAAGTGAACAGCCTTATAAAATTCATTCTCTTTACATCAAACCCAGACATTTTTGAAAGGCTATTATATACTACATACCAAACAGCTTACCACACGGCATTTTTAAGATCTATTACTAATTACCCAGTCAGTCTCCTTGTAAATGATACAATGTTCCACTCTGGATTAAAATTGCTCGACCCTTTGGAAACAAAATAATATTGAAAATTCAAAGGCAGATGACATCTCAGCAAGTATGGACTGGATGTTAGATCATTGAAAAAACTGCGCATGTAGACGAGGTTTGGAAATTTCTTCTGGGACAACACAGAGTCATATAATGGTTGGGAACTAAAGATTTGGATCTCCTTTTTTTCAGTTGTTTAGATACAGCAGTCAAGGTCTTGTCGGAAGTTTGGTAACATGTCACTCATCTGGAAGAACAGAGATGACCATTCCATATCTTGGCCAGCGATACTCTCTTGGAAGTCTGATCTGGAAAAAGGAATAAAATCGTTAAGCCAAAGATATTGGTTATGATGATGAAAAATAAATCCAGATCTAAAATATTCCTTGTTGGTTTATTTTAATCTGACACTATCTGACACGTATTCCCATTGTTATTTGTCACCACCTGTACCCACCCAGATCATATGTCATTTGGGCTAATTTAATCCTTATTGTAAAGCCCTGGCAGGAAAGAGCAACAAACGTCTTGCAAATGTATAACAGTGGATATGATCCTCGCAGTTGAATAAACATTAACTAAGCTGTTGAAAAAGAACCTGAAAAAATTGAGGCTTGACCAGGGATCCAACCCTGACCTTTGCCAATGATAGTTTGTCACTGATAGTAGACAATATTTTGACAATATTTACCTCACTAGGTCTTGTTAACTCATCCACATCTTTATCAAGCCTTTGCAAGAAGTCCTCTGTAATCAAAACCTGATAAAACACATGAAGAGCAGGCAAGAAGTCAGTTTTGTAATACCGGCTAACTGGAACTGAAGTACTCTGAAAGAATATTCTTTGAATGAACAGCTGGCCAATACACAGTGTGCAAACAAAGTCATGTCCAATAGCCCAGGGCTAGTGGATTTTGCAATCAGGCTAGTGAATTCTGTTCTTAACTTAACGGCAAGTGAAGTTTTTTGGGAAAGTCAAATTACAGAAGAACTGTTATCAATGCTACTCATCAAAAATCTTTTTTGGCTACTTAAAAGACTCTTGGGGTAGTACATACTAGCGACAACTTGCCAGAATGGCAAGCCGTAAAACTGACTTTCTTTGCACCCTGATACAACATGCTCATTAAAAGTATGGCACAATTGTTTTTAATATTGAAGTACCCATCTGGATGAACCTTACCCGGCATTCTGGCTATAACAAACACTATAATTTGATAATGCAATTCTGGCTAGAGGCAAAGAGAGACTGTCATCTAATCATAGACTGCTATGTTAAGCAGAAGTAGCTACGGTTTTCATCAAGCACTTATTATATGTCCTATAAGGCTTGGTCAATAATTTGGAGCCCTTTATGTCCAAAAGACAAAACAAATACTACCTGGAAGAAGCAAGATTGAAAGCTACAGTCCAACATGGTTGTTCAAAGGTGATACTGCTATCTCAAAATTCAAATTTAGATATGCATGAATCAAAAGGTTCCAGTGACAAGAGTTTCTCAACTTCCTTGCCTTAAAACAATTCCAAGAATGTGATTTACTATCGTTATTGCAGAAAAACAAAACATTAATCTCCTCAACCAAACACTTGATTTGTTGAGACTTAAATTCTCCAAAACTTTGAGATCTGAACAGTCATTTGCTTGACACAAAGATCCAGAAATGAGGCACAGCTGATACTACATTTCAAATAAATAACCTTAACACACCTGAAGCCAGGTACCACAGGCAGCAAACTTGTGATCATTATCTGTTATGGAACCTGTGACATTGGGAGTTAGAAATGTGATGGCCATATCACTCATGGAACTGTGAAATGTGAAGTGTCGCCCATGATTAAGACGGCCCCTGAAAAAAATAAAAGCAGTAAAGGAGTAACAGGGTGTTCATTAGGCATCGGAGAATTCTCCGTTTATTGTACAGAATTCTCTGGGTAATGTTCGATAGCCTATGACTTCTTTTTGTACAGGCATGGAGGCTTTTTCAAAAATATTCTCCTGTAACATTACACCTTTCTCCTGCTACAAGAAGTCTTACTGACAACCCTGTTAGTCATAAAAAGAATGAATTATACATTCACTGTACAAATCAATGACTAAGAACTTTCAATTGTAAACTGAATTAATTATTCGCTGTTGTTATTTTACTGATAACTAAGCACCTTCCCAAAATGCCAAGACTCGGCAGTCACATATGATCTCTTGTGAGAGAAACTATCACTGCGGGTGCTCGGTCGAGCTCGGTATTTTGATTGGGTGGCCATTTAGAGGAGCTGGTTACTTAATATAAGAAGTGATTGTATATGGCGATTCATTAAAATGTGGATATGACTCAAAAGCAGATTATTTCCCCCTAAAGGTGCTAAACAAACAGGAATGGTTAGTAGTAAAATCTGAGACTTATCAAGAATCTGAGACTTTAAGCAAAATGGTCAAGACTTCAAGATGAAATGAGTACCGTCCACAAAAAATGAGAATTTGAGACTCATCATAACCATTCCAAGATTCATGATCGGCTCCAAAATTTTTTATGCACCATTGACCTTGAAGCTCACACAGTACTTACCTCATAGCAAGTGGCAAAAGCATCGCTGCTTCCAACCCAAACCTAAGATGAACTCCACGAAGTGTCCTTGTCCGTGATATTTCACTCAAAACGCTGCTACAAGCCGATCTTCTCTCTAATGCAGAACCTGAATTTATTGGTGGTAGCACAGGAAAGCGAGCAGCAACATCTCTCACTATCATGGCATCGTGAGATGAACCTGGAGGAAATCCAGCATGGTGACCTGGAGAGTTGTTGATAAAGTTTTCTTCCCACCAACACTTTGCATATACACCACTAAGATTTGAACCTTCTTTCTTGATTCCACTTGACACTCTTTCCTGTTTTACAGTGATAGATATTACTGAAGTTTCATTAAAAAGGACAACTAAGTCCCTGTCTTAAATGAAGGTGAACAACCTCACTTCATTAAAATTGCCTCAACAAAAGCTCGGATGTGCCAGCAGGTAAAGAAATATAAAAATACCTTTGAACTATCCGTTTACAGGAATATACATGTAATAAATAATAATATTTAGACAATGTTAGAAGTATTCAAATTGATAACTCCAGCCTATACCAGTAATTTAGAATACTTACAGTGTAACAAACATAACTGAGGGCTATTTGTTGTTCTTAATAGTCTTGATTGGCTTACAAACTACTAAGTCAGATGGCTTATTTCGCTATGAATGTGACTTTTGATTGACCAATAAAATGTTGGGGACCCTGGTTGACTTTGTTGTACACAAGTCATAACATTTTGAGTGTTGATTAAAAACAGTTACTGGTATTTCTTATCAGACTTTCCTTTAAAGTGTGTCTTAGAGTACATTAAGCAGTTTTGACCCAACATAAGTCCGGCCTGTCTTCTAGCAAGATATTTTTAATGAAAAATTTCCACACCAAAGAAGTGTACTGATAGGTAATAACAATAATGGTAGCGACTATAGTTCAAGCAAATAAAAACACATTATAAGTTACCTGAAGGTTGGGATTAATAACAAAAATTGATTCTATTCTATCCAGATCTGTTATGAGCCAGGGTCCACCAGCCCTTAAAAAAAAAGATGAAAAACATGATATTTAACTGAATAAAACACATGCTGATCTGCACCCTGATCTGATCTGCCTCCTCCTTACCAAATAAATAATAAAAAATGTGAAATACGGGTAGTTATGGCATGATAATTATGTGGTGTTAAAATAGCTAATACATTAAAATGAAATCAATATTTTTTTAAACATGTAGACAAAAATTGTTGTTTTCGTTTGTATAAATGAGAAAAGTAAAAAATAGGCAACAGCTCAGTGGGGAAGATATAACAACTTGTACCATTTAGAACCTTGAGGATTCCAAAAGCATAATTTTGCTCTAAATTTCCACCATAATATCGTTTTATGGGGGATCACATGTACACCACTTACGGGGGAACACTTCGCAGAAGATCCAAAACTGCAGGGCCATTCCAATGCTGAGCTGCTTGTAGTTCTTCTGAGCAAATTCCAACCACCTTTATAAAACAAAGCCTCTTTAAATTTGATGACATTAACAAAACTATCATTTAGTTTTAAAGAAGTAATTCACACAAATTTCTCCTAACATTTGCCTAACCTGTATGAAGCGCACAGATCCCAAGGGACTTGTAATCAGTGGCAACTGTGGGTCATCTGCCATTAACATGTGCTGTATGTGAGATGGGTTACAGTCATACTGACCAGCAGTGGAAGGCGTCTGGTCTAATGGCAAGTGCCATGACACATGGTCACCACTCTGTAATGTGTTATCTGTTGAAGAAAAGACAAATTACAGGGCCACTCTCAGAAGTCAATCAAAGATAAAAATTTAAGTGAATTAAGAAAAAAGGGCCCATAAAATCCGTTTCATTTTAGGAGATAGATGATATACTATTTATTATTAATTTTATATTATACATACAGGTATTTTTCTAGTGCATTTTGCTATGTTCTCTCTCAAGCTTTTGACTTAGATGTGTAACCATAGCTAGCGAAATGGTTTGTCACAGCAATGCATTTTTAAACCAACTGTAATCTGCACACCTGTTTGGAAAATATAACGGGCCAGAGACTGCAGTAATTCTGCTGGCCAGCTGGGTGGTGATGTCTCTCCAGCTTGCTTTTTCAGTCGAAATGTGAGCTCAAACCCAAACCCACTAGGACTGTCTTGCCTGGTAACCCTGTGCAAAATGATGATTTCATCAACAGTAAGCAATTAATCTTAAGTAATTTTGAACAATATGCATGGATTTCTGATGCCAAGTGTCACACTCAAAGATATTTCCTTGCTTTTAGGGAAAAAAGATTAGATATCTTCTTGACCAACCATGGCAAGGAGGCCCACTTTAGCCCACACTGTAGTAAAAGCTATCACTGTTGGTTAATGGTATGTGGCATGGTAGAAAGTTCAAGAAATTCTCTGTTTTCACTGTTACACCATCACAAATTTAACTGCAAACCATTCAAAACAGAAAGTCCCAAATCTGGGAAATGAAAGAAGATAAATATACAAAGAGCCTCGCAAAGAATCAGGTCTGTGCAACATTTCATATGTGGGATATTTGGAAAAAGGTTTTACCCAAATTTATAAAGCTTTGTATGGAGATGCCATGTTGGTGTCCCTTGGAAGGGGCACAAATGTTGCCGCCAGAAACCAACAGAAAGATCTGTCTTTGAGTGTTACTACAAATGTGCAAATTCATAAAGAACTCATAAAGATTAAAGTAATATTTATTAAGAGCTTTCCTGGTCACCAGCTAAATGCCATATCATGCAAAAGCCTGGAAATTCAAGTGTCCTCTCTTGCAAAACGGAAAACCCTTTCCAACCGAAGATTTGTTTAAATAAAGGTGTTTTGCCGCAGTAATACCTCATGAAAGTAGAAACTCAGAAGAATCGACAATTCCTTCCTTTGAATTTTGGTGATGTCATGTGAAAACCGAGAATATGTAAAATTTTTCTAATGAGCAAATTATGCAACAAAAAGGTCCAGGGTGGAAATAAAGACATCTACTTGGCGAAAATAGGGGAAAATATGAATTGGAGAATCAGGAAATCAGAACAGGGTTTTCAACAGTTTTTGAAGTAGGAGTTGCGTTTATTTGAGTAGGAGTTGCAAGGCCCGGAGGGCCTTGCTCTCTAGGGGGGTCTGGGGGCATGCCCCCCCAGGAAATTTTGAATTCCTAGACTCTTGGAGACGCATTTTCCCGCATTTTGAGACGCAGAACTAGTAAATTTTAGATATCGAAAATACTGATAAATTTTGATGCTTTTAGTAACTTTATTAACCACAATATTAGGGTACGCTTTAACCACATTATTACCTGCAGCATCCTTTTTCTTTTTCTTGTTTGTCACTGTCAGCGACCACATCTCCCGTAAACCACGCTGTCGCTTTTCTGCCATTTTGCCGTGTTCTTGGAGACGAAATGTGGCGTTTTATATAGAGTCGCTTCAGAAACCGCTAACTACAATGTTCCCTGTAACTGAGACCCGGTCTTCGACTCGTCCTCAATGTTTTTTCAACGTATTACGCAGAGAACGTATTTTAAAAGCAGACTCAAGATGTTTTGGCGAAATTCTCCAGAAAAATTTCAAGTTTGCTTGCTCGCAACAGCTTTGTGAACACTTACCACTTTTTATCAAAAGTTTTATTTGTCATATAATTTACCTAAGGGAAAGTAGGCGTCGCAAATAAAAAAATACCGTCGGATGCGACGGCCGACGGCTGATTTTGAAAACACTGCAGAACCTATTTCTTTCCACCTACAGTATACCTAACTGACAGAGACTGCAAAAAGTTTACTAAATAATGCACTCCTTACTCATGGACACGGCCATCACCATGGAGGTCTGATAATCCAGATGAAACATAATGCCAGTGAGATGGAATACCGTCCATAGGACTCCCTGGGTTATTAAACATGCTGATGAAATCCAGTGGGTCAGGACCTCCAAGCCTGTCAAGATAAAGACACCACCAGATATTAAATTGGAGTTCAACTGAAAAAGTGGTCTTGCTCAGGGCAGTCAGTGATGTCTGAAACTTGCTTTGGAAATAGGATGTTTAATTTTTGTACAACCCCCCCCCCCCCCCCCCCGTAAAGATTCTGAATCTCCATTTTTTGTGTCTGAATCCTTTGAAAACTTAAATCTTTTTAGTCAATTTTTAATAAGCATGTTTGAAAAAAAGTATGAAAGATTGAAATTTTGTCAGCTTAGGGGATAAGAACACCAAATCCTCCTTTGGAAAAACTTGCCATCCTCAGCGGGGGCGGAAGTAGGTGGAGGGGGTGGAAAAAAAAGTTGGAACGTCCCGATGGAACGTCACATCTCAGTACGTATCAAAACGCGCACTAAAAACTACAGCATATTGACTGCCAGTAAGACTATAGTAAGGGCATAAGTAACTACATGATTAACTTGCAAGTACACTAACCAGTATTTCACTAATGCAGTGACTTGTAGCGGATTAGGTTGGTCGGGATAAATTTGTTTCAATGTGGCATAAATCGCTTGCAGTCCGCGAGGAGTGGGAACGCTTGGCGCAGGCATTGGAATTCCACGATATCCGGCAGACATCTTGATGGCTTCAGATCGAAGTCAGTATGTTACAAAATCCCTTCACAGTTTTCTTGCTTATGTGGGTAAAACAAACCGACCAATGATTATTAAGGTCTGCTTGTCCACTAGAAATAGTGCTGGTGTTGAGTATAGTTACGCGGAAAGTGAAAACTCAGAAGGTCATCTGTTCGTCGATCGAAGATGATCTTGCTAGGCGAACGCGCCGAATGTCCGAATAGGACTGCCGTGTATATCCTAAAAAGTGCCTGCTTCACCAAATTCAATAAGCTCAACGAGTAAATTTAAGGATCCATGGAAATGCTCCAGCAAAGTGCTGCTGTACAAACAGAGTAACTCTGTTTGGCAAACATGAATGTCTGATGTGCGAAGAAGTATTGTGTTTGAGATAGACTGGGCCGAGTTCGTGACAACCAATGACTTATGGGATATCGCTTAATTCAAGATGGCGGCTGAACCACCACCAGCAAAACTTGATTACAAATCGCGACGTTTAGTGGGTCAGATTGTTGAATATGTAAAGTCACAAGGCATTTTCGACCAATTTAGACGTGACTGCATTGAAGAGCTTGAACAAAAGGTTAGTTTAATATTTAGGTGAAGTCAGTAATATCACATTCAATGATCTGCAACCTTCCATTTAAGTTTAAGCTTATTTCTCTTTCGCAATTCTTTGTGTGACAATTCTTGTTGAAGAGGAGATAAAGGCTCAAGCAATCCCAAACATGCCTATTCCCGAAGAATTTTTCGGTCTAACTCATGTATCAAAATATGAGTTTCCACGCTGTGGCATTTGCCACCAAATGTTTTTCCAGATGTGAGGTTGTTTGTCACTGTTTTTGCTATCTTTTGGCATACATTTCTCTTTGTTTTTTGCAAATTGCTTGTTCTTCCAGAACATCACTGTACACCCCAATACTGACTACCATCTAATTTGTCTTTAAAATGTCACAGCTTAATCAAACACAATGGACATGAAAATAAAGTAAATAATGCCAATAATCAGTCAAGAAAACATTGTTAGACAGCCAGTTTAAAACACAGACTACAGACTGTGAAAAGACTGGGTATACAATATCAAATGGGTATAAGAGATACATTAGAAACCACCAACTTGATATAAGGCAAGGGACTGTTTTATAAACAGCTCTTCTAGTTAAGTAAACATGTGGTAAACGTATTGCTTATTAGCATAAAAGAGTAGTCCTAGCCTCCCACATTAACATTCATTCACACAATCTCGTCTCCCCGATGTACATGGGGAAGGCAAGCATTGTGAAGCCTTAAAATTGGATAGGTAAGGAAGCTCAAGACAATACTTGATGTTACTGAAAATAAAACTGAATTTGATTTTTTGAAAAAAAGAGTTGGAGGACAATTTAGTTTACAGTTTAGCTTTAAACCAATAAAAGACATAAATCTGAAAAGCATCACATCAAGAAATAAAACCAACCGACAAAAATGTTATCCCTTTAATACGCCTTTTTCGGGCTATAAGCTTCAACTCTTCAACCTTATAACTCAAGATGAGATCGCTGAGAT
Organism: Porites lutea; assembly: GCF_958299795.1. Lineage (NCBI taxonomy): Eukaryota > Metazoa > Cnidaria > Anthozoa > Scleractinia > Poritidae > Porites > Porites lutea. The sequence continues at coordinate 49,633,619 of NC_133204.1, read as the reverse complement.
TGCGAAAACTTTTCTTCCAGGCAAAGCAGCTGGCTACGACCAGATTCCAATGACATTCATTTAATAAGGAGTCCATTCTACTTGTTTCTGAACCACTCACCCATATCATAAACTTGTCCATCCAGCATGGTATTGTTCCCGATGAAATGAAAATCACTCGCGTGATACCTATTTTTAAATCTGATGATCAGTTGCTTTTCGCCAACTACCGACCTATCTCGGTGCTTCCCAGCTTTTCAAAATTCTTTGAAAGAGTTATCTACAATCGTTTAATGCAATATCTGATGAATTTCAACATCCTCTGTAGTAACCAATACTTCTTCAGGAAAAATCATTCCACTGCACTCGCGCTAATCGACTTGCATGATAAGATCTCCACAGCCTTTGACCGAGGTGAATTTTCCGTAGGTATTTTTCTTGACCTCTCAAAAGCCTTTGACACTGTAAATCATATCATCCTTTTTGATAAACTTGAACATTACGGTATTCGTGGCTTAGCACTGGACTGGATAAGAAGTTACTTTTCAAACAGAAAGCAATATGTTGAATATAATGGCCACCGTTCATTAAGAAATGAAATCTCTTGTGGGGTCCCTCAGGGTTCTATCCTCGGACCTCTATTTTTCTTACTGTACGTTAACAACATCAACAATGCTTCTAATCTATTAAATCTGATATTGTTCGCTGACGATACCAATGTATTCATGTCACATAAAGATCTGAACTATCTCTCAGATATGTTAAACTTGGAGATGGACAAACTGTCAATCTGGTTTAAAGCAAACAAGCTTTCTCTAAATCTTAAAAAGACTAAATTTATGGTCTTTAAACGAAGACAAAAGCGTTCAATTTGTAATATTCAAATAAGTATAGATAATCAAAATATTGTTGAAGTAAAGGAGACAAATTTTCTAGGCGTAATTTTGGATGAAAACCTAAATTGGAAGTCTGAAATATCACACGTTGCAAGTAAAGTTGCGAAGTCAATCGGTATAATATCTAGATGCAGCTTCTTTCTTCCTAAATCGTCTTTACGTATGCTCTACTATTCCTGAATTTATCCTTATTTTTACTACTGCAATATCGTTTGGGCTTCGACCTATAAAACCAATCTCCGCCGCCTTGTTATCCTGCAAAAGCGCATTATTAGAATTATTAATAAATCACATTTCAATGCTCGTACTGAACCCATCTTTAAGGACCTCGGTATACTAAAATTTAATGATATCCATTTGCTTCAACTGGGCCAATTTATGTATTCTTGCAAAAATTCATTCTTACCTCCAAAGTTTAATAACAATTTCTCTCAAAGCAATCAATTCCACTCTTACAATACAAGAAATTTCCAGGCCTACCGTCTACCATAATGTCATACAAACACGAAGAAGTTCTTGCCCTTTTTTCAAGGGCCTAAGTTTTTTAATTCACTTGACAACAAGATCATCAACTCTCAATCCCTCTCCTCTTTTAAGAAAAAACTGAAGATTAAATTATTGAGTAAGTATGAGAACAGTTCATAAGTCTTTCCATCTTCGACTTTTCGCCTTCTTTTCTTCAATTGATGTGAAACAGCTCTAGGCTGTAATTCGAGGAGTCCTAACCTCTCATAAGCTCCTATAGTTTCTGTTAGGTCTCCTCGCCACTTCTTTTTTTCTACTTTTCCTATATTTTTTGTAATTATTGTGTGGTAAATAAAATAAAATAAAATAAATAAATAAAAATAAGTCATAGACCTAGACTGGCCACAACTCTATTTCAATGGCTAGGATATGAGCAAACAAAGAACCCATATGAGAAGGTCAATACAGGGGCACATATGCAAACAATGCTGTCTTTATAAATTGAAACGACGTGTTATGCTATTAAGTGATCTTTTGATCATTTTTTTACCTTACCTAGAAGTAAGTCGCCCCGGTTTTTTAAACATAGTCTGAATTCTGCATTTTATGTCCAGTCCATGTTTTATACCCTGTCCACAGTCTGTGCTTTATACTGACTGCATAGTGGATGTAAAAAAATAATGCCCTCATCATTCTGAATGCCTGGCTTCAATGATTTTTCTTCCTTGCTGTAAACAGGAATCTTATCGGCAGTTGACACAGAGAGTAGAAAGTCATGTAGCAACATTCTTATCTAAGCAGACATGGTCAGATGCCCTTCCTAAAAACCAAGTCAGAGACAGCTTGCGAAAACACATTAATCAGTAAGTTATGTTCATGAACAGTGTAGTAGGGTGTTGCATATGTTATTAACCCTTGGACATACATACCCACATGATGGTACAAAAGGGGGGAGGGGCTGATGGGGACGCTCCCTAGAGTTTCTGATATGTTGCCGTATTTCAAATAGAATTTTACCTTCAGTGGAAAGCCTTTGATCTTCTCTACAAGATGAGGTACATGTATATTTTATGGGTGGTGCTGCTGCTGGAGACCTGTAACATCACCAAACATGGTCGCCATCTTGGCCACCATCTTGGATTTTACCGAGAACTAGAAAACACGTAAACAAGGTGAAAATTGGTAATTTTTTGTGCTTGACATGTAAAATAACACATAAATAAGTACTTTGCTTCATTTTATCTGCAAGATTTACTTTTATCGTTGAAAGAAGTCGAAAAAACATGCAATTTCCCTCAAAAATGGCTTGACCACCTGGTGCTTGTGACATCATATCTCGTAACCATAGTAACTGATCAACACTAAACTTTTTTCAAAATGCACATGAGGGATAAACAAACAGGTACTGAAGACGTCAGGTGCTAATGTCTAATGGTCTAGGAAAAAACTCAGAAAAACCTCACAAGGAGGTTGGGGTGGCATCCACCCTTCCCCCTGCTTGTACATCCAGTCGTTAAGTATTAGTATGCAGGTGCTTTGAATATTCAGGGTGGAGATTATATCATTCTATTTGCTGGTTAATGTTATCTTAATAAAAAAATTTGAGAAAAACGTTCTGATATCCATGTGTGGAATGGTAAATGGCTATCAATTTTTGTTTGGAAATGACGAGAGTTGTTTTGCTAAAGATGAGTATGGGTAAGAAAGTTAGGCCGGGTGTCTTTTATAGAGTCCATTCACTTTTTTCATTTAATATAGATCAGAGGTCTTGGACAGAGGTGTAAAACAGCTTATTTCGCAAGCTCTTGAAAGTAAGTCCAAGGCTTTCCAGACTCGCATAGAAGGGGTGGTGCAGAACTACATTTACATGCAGAAACACCCTCAGAACCAAGACAACCAAAATCGCAAACGTAAGACGGGGGATGACAAGGAAGAGAATAAGCCATCAGTGCCTATTTGCGACATCAGTCAGCTCATTCCTGTGCCATCTACAACAGGTATATCTAAAGTCACAAATTAGTGGGTTGTAAACAGTTTTTCTTGTAAGAAGCATTTTAAAATTGATAACAAAGGGCATATAGATAAGAAAGGGCAATAAATTGTATGCAATTGCTTAATCTTCTGCCGTTTCAATCTGCAAAATGTTTTTGAGACTTTCATATAGTTATTCCAAAGGCTTTCCTCTTACAAGCTTGGGCAACAGGCTCTTTTTTGCTGATTCACATCTTAGGCTCAACCAGGAGCTCAACCAGGGGGATTTACAATAATTTTAAGAAGGCTGGGTCAAACTGCTCATGCTTGAGTAGCAATTCATGCCAGTAATGTGTTTGTTACAATCACGTGGCCCTCTGCATGTCAGTATTCCAGGGATATTCTCCCTCACCCTGCGGCTCCTTGTAAACTCAGTAAGTGTTTGACGGGTGTTGGGCGAATTTGAAGGATTGGCGGACACTTACTATGAGCGAAATTACTATAAATGTCAGATGCTGCAACCAACAAGAAACTTTGTTTATTTAATTCTATTGTGAAAGTTTGTGAAAGTTATTGCGGTGTTATTTTATTAAGGTTCAAAGAATGAAAGTCATGGAGTCGAAAAAGGAAAATTGGGTGTTCAAGAAAGTTCTAAGAGTGCAGCAACTGTGAAAGGAATTCAGCAAGTGAAGAAATCCCACCTAACACAAGGAAAAGCAAGTAGTCCAGGAAGCCCTTCCTGTAGAAAGGAACAAACAGAAGAGAGTAGCAGAACTAAAGAAGGAAAATACAGAATATCAAGAGTAAAAACGGAAAGTTTGAGTCGGGATGATCACAGTCATATGCTTGCAAAATCTGAAGAAAGTGCGCACAAACTAAAAGATGACAAACCAAAGATATCTCGAGTGAGACCAGAAAATTTCAATCCAAACGAAAGTGTTTCTTCTCCTTTAGCAGTCGTCAGCGATAGTTTGAATTTCCTAGAAGGAAAGACCAACGCATTAACAGAGGCGATTCAAAGCTTGGCCCCAAGCCAGCTCTGCCAAACTGGTGAGGAAGGTGACGTCACTGGACTCCTGCATGTGAAGAGTGAAAAAACAAATGACAGTGAAAGGTCTGTCTTGTCTTCCTTCGAGGTTAAGGTGCAAGTGAAGTCCGAAGAAAGCGGGACAACTGGGATTAAAACTGAGGTTGAAAGCAGCGAGCGTGCTATTCTCCATGGCCAGGAAAAGATTGTTGATGGCGATGAAAATGAAGGTCGGGTAAAAGTGATGGATGATGAAATTTCCAGACCTGAAGCCGGAATTCAAAGAAGCGATTACTGTGCTGCGACCCCAATAGTTGAAGAAACTGAGGACCGAAGAGTTCCTGAGAAGAACACAGACGCAGCTATTGTGGATGAGAAGAAAAGGAAAGCATTAGATGGAGAGGATAAGTTGGAAAGTTCAAAGAAATCGACTGATCTGGTCGATGAAATGGAGTTAACTAGGGAAAACAAACTTGAAGACATAAAAGATCTGGAAACGGAAAGCGAGATCACAAACATAAATGTTTTAACTTCTGACGTGAGCAAAGAAAGGACTGTTGACCTGCCAGCTACCAGAGATGTTGACGAATCGGAGGAGAAGCTTTTGTCAAGCGAGAAAGCAGGAGCTACAGATATGGCTAGTGTAAATGAAAAATCATTCCAGGAGCAGTCAATTTCCGATGAAAGAGGTCTTTTGTCTTTGCAGAAAGACGACATAGTTAGAAGTGAAGTAGGTTCTAATAAGGTGGAGTTAGAATCCATTGAAGGAGACCATGACCACGCTGCTCACACTTCTTCATCCGATGAACATTCTGACGTAGAGTCAGACATTTCTGAAGTATCATCGGTACATACAAGCGATTTGTCATCATTTGACGATGAGATCAGTTCTTCGAGCATGTCTAGTGATGAGCAAAAAGAGGAAGCAGGCAAAACAGAAGCAAATGAGGAGCCAAAGAGCGAGGTTCAAGATAAATCCAATACGCAGTCGCAAACTGAGAATGCTTCTGACGCGGCACCTATGCGACGATCCACAAGGATCAGCTCGAGAAGAAGCACAAAGGAAGGTGAGAGTGAACAGTCAGGCGGAGAAGGTGGTAAAGCGACCAAGGCAGAGTCCCGTCGCCAACGAAGGCACGGTGAGAAAAGACAAAGGAAGACTCATTCTAAGACAAGCAAAGAGCGGAGTGATTATTCTACCGTGAAGCGTAGGAGAGGACGACCTCGTAAAGAAGAGGCGCACGCGTCAAGTCATTCGACGAATCAGAGAAGGCGTTCTAGAATACGTGATCCAGACGACATCAGCTCGGCAGCAGGAAGGAGGGGCTCAGGAGTCGAGGACAGAAGCAAGCGATCGCAAAGACAAATTAAAAGAACTCGTTGTTACTCTCCGAGTAGTGAGGGTACAAGAGAAGTATTTCTCCCTCGTAAACGGAGCCGCGATGGCAACAGTTAGACTCTCCTATGTATCGTCATGTTTAAAATAGGCTACTTGTCTTATCCTGGGTCAGAATCTGTATAGTTTGTTGTCAACAATGTTTATTTACAACTTCAAACTTGGGTTTGGTATAATACGGAGCTTGAGCTACTACGACGACGAAGACAAGGTCAAAAGACAATCGGTTTTATGAGCAAAACAACAGCTCTGTACGTGCATCGTGCTTTTTGGTTCATTTCTTTGACGTCCACTTCGGCGTGAAACCTCCTCATGCGACGTTTATGGAGGACGTGAACATACGAAGACGATATTTCCTTTCTCTTTTTGAACCTGGATAAAGTCATTACGAATTACACTCCAGGAAAAGTCGCCTAGAGTCATTTGACAAATTGAGCAGGTCAAATAGACGGTTAAAGGTCACCAAGACGTCGACTCGCCGCCAACTAACTCGCCACCGAGAAGTCTTATCGCCACCAAAAATAACTATGTAATAATCGACGTTGCAACTCACCTAGGATTTTTGCTTCTTCGCCAAGTTTATTCGAATTTGTAAACTGCGAATGGAAATTTAACGAGAGATAAAAACTTAGCTGTTTTGTTCTTGAATCTGCTATGGAGAGAAGTGAAATGGAAGTTGTTTTACGATGCGAAAACGATGTTGGTGTCGGACCATTAATTTCACAGTGTTTTATTGCAGAGTTAGTACTTAGTGGCGATTAGACTTCTTGATGGCGAGTTGGTTGGCGGCGAGTCGACTTCTTGGTGGCGAGGTGACCGGCAAAAAAATCGATAAAGTTTGAAAATCATTTTGGCAAATCATTCCCGTCAAATGCACAAAAAAATCCCCACCCCGGGCTGCACATTGCTGCCTTTGACTAAGTTTTATCTATGTTCTGGTTTCTAGTAAATTTAGAAACTGACATCTTTGATTGAAATGTGACAACATATAGTCATTTCAAAACTTAAATATTAACCTTATTCTGAGCTTAAACTAAATTATAGAATATCAGCTCATGTGCCTGTTCCACGGGTACGATATACATGTAAAAATGTTATATTGTGTTCTTCTGTGAAAAAAATTTATTATTAAAGGTCTTGATTACCGAGCCGATTACTTCCGCATTACCTTCAAAAATGGTCACAAAAAAATCGTCAAGGTTTTATCTCCTTAGTAGACCTCTGCACGTTTTCAAACTGATTAGGTATTCCGTTTTGAAAATAGAGCTTCCGTTTACTTTGATACCGCAATATCTAAAAACGTTCAATTGATCCCAGTGCACGTCAGGCGAAGAAAGATTTCAATATACTCTCCTCGTGATAGATTGGTAGGTGACATTGATAGGTGCATAAGTACAACTACTTGTGTCAAAATTTTACTGTAGAAGGGGAACATGTGACATGTTTTTTAGACAATGTTGGCTGTCATATATTTCAGCTTTAGAACTGCACCAAAGGTCGTAAAAACGTTTGTCATACATTGTTTATATTTCTGTTCACAGCACATTGAATTTATTGTATGTCAATGGTTAATTGATAATAGAGTGAAATTATATTACCAATATATACACGTCACCAAAAACCATTCGGGAAAAACTAATAACACGATTTCTAGACAACTTTCTGTTCTTTCTATTGCCAGCGAATTCTTTAAAAGCTTAAGTAAACGGTTTAAAAAACTATCAAGGATTGCCCCAATTTGGCACACCCAAAATACATTCATCATCTTGTAACAGCAAACAATGATAAGTAAAACTATACAACTGAGTGTCTACTACTGTAGATCCTCAGATAGCTTATTGGACTGCACTTTAGAAGGCAACAGGTAATTTTCAAGTCCCGGGAACTCTCTCTTTTAACATGAGGCTAAGTACAAAACTTTTCCTGTGAAAATAATGTTCCAAACAAAAGCTTAGCACTTACCCTTATTTTAAAACAAGGCTTATGGCAACTTAGGAATGGCCCATGCGCCACTTACACATCTCCCATGATGCACCTTATTTACCCCCCAAAGTTTTGCATAAGCATTGTTTTCAATTTCTCTTGGGACAGCTTTAATACCCAGGAGAAATCAAAACAAAAGGTTATGCAAAACTTTAGGAGGTAAATAAGGTGCATCATGAGAAGATGTGCAAATGGCGTATTGTAAAAGCTTACACTGTCTAAATTTAAGAATAGAATTACACATGTAAAGCTAAAGTAAAGTTCTCTTCAGAGTCTCTTGGTGTTGTAAAAGCTTACACTGTCTTAATTTAGGAATAGAATTACACATGTAAAGCTAAAGTAAAGTTCTCTTCAGGGTCTCTTGGTGTTGCAGAAACCTTTTCTTGGTTATCTGTTGTATTGTGGTGTGAATCTTGTTCACTGTCTTGTTAATCTTTTGCGTTTGATGATCAAACCATCTGCAACACCAAGCAACTACAGTTTGTTCTTTTGAGAAATAATTTAGAACTGGGATGAGAAGGAGGACTTAATTAATTTTCTGATCAATACATATGCGTGGAGTACAATTCCCTTGTTGCGCCTTCTGTAACCGTCATTTTCATTCAGAAAGGTTTAAATAAATTGTCTGTATATTAACTCCTAGCTGTAAATAATTACAAAACAACTCGAGACATCCATAAGTTCACTGAAGTGAACAAATGGAACTCTTTGTTTGAGTGGGCGCTGCTCTTGAAGGCATTTCATGGTTGCTGTATTGAATGATGTCAGCCTTAATTACTCTCTGAAAGCAAATGGTCAAGGAAAATCATAAGAATGAACTCAAAAATTTCTTGGTAATAAAGTCAAAACTTGATCATCTAGACCTAAATGAACAAGACCTCATGACAATCCATACTATCTTCTCTGATCCCCAAGTTTTCATGCATGGTAATAAAATAATCACAAAGTTACAAAGATCCAATGATTTTGATGAGCTTTTTTCTTGCTAACATAAGACTTTCTAATTTACTTAGGGTGCAATGTACATGTATAGTCTGCATGTATGTTTTGCCTAATCCCTGGGCCTCACTTTTCTGTGAGGCCCTATGCGTCTCGGGTCTTGTGGTCTGAGTGAAAGGAGGCTGTTAGTCTCTGGTACATCACCAAAATGCATTGACCTAGAAGGCCTAGTCTCTGTACGGAACATGCCGTACAGGGACTAGACAAATGTATGCCCATAATTGGGAATTTTTTATTGAATGCAACAGTGATAAATATGTATCATGGAAATGAATCCACCTCCAGTTCAACTTTTGTGTTAGTCCCTTAAATACCTGAACTCTAAATTATTAATGATCATAAGTTGTGGAGTTTTAACCACATCCTAACCAGAGTTTAATACCATAAACTGATGTGATACAAATCACTTTGACTTTGAAAATGACTACTATGCAGGTTGTTAAAACGTCAGTCACTGTCAACAACAGTCCTATTCAGGACTACACTCACCTGGACGATCATATTCCACCTACTTATGAAATGACTCCTGGGTTCAGACCATTCACAGTTTAAACTGAAATATGTCGCATTAAAAAAATAAAAAACAAACAAAATTTTGACTCCCTCAAAACCTTTTCATGCATAAAAGTAACAAAACATTACTAAAAATTATTGTGAACATTATTATTAAAGGATACAGACTGTTGTTCCATTTCATTCTTTGTTAACCTAATTCCCAATATTTCTGCAGCTATTTTTTGAAAGCAGAGGCTGATCTGAAATTGATACAATTTTATTCAGTTATTAGCTAAACCATTACAAGTTATTCCAAAGTGTTGGCAATGTTACTTTTCTCTTCTTATTTTTTTGTTAATTAGTCCAAAGTTGACACACAGAATTCAAAAGAAATTTTATTTTGAAACAAGGCATCAAGAGTCAAAAATTATTATCAAATCAAAGACAAAACAAGTTAAGATGACCAACGTCTTTCAAACAATTGGGTGGGTTCAAGTGAGACAAGGCCAGTGGCTTAACAACTTGCCCTTCTCAAGTGAGATAAGATCTCAAATCACAGTCAGCTTGACCTAAGCAGCAAAACACAGGTTGGCAGTCTGCCTGGAGTTTGAACTCACGACTTTCCATACAGCAGACCATTGTCATTCCAACTGATCTGTGTGGTGCAGCCCATAATATAGCTCCAAATAAGCATTGTACTCAGAAAAAAAAACATGAAGAAGTTAATCCAGCATTGCTTTATTGTTATTGTTAAAAATTGTCAAATGAGACAAATATGTTAGATGTCCTTATGCAGTTATGGTTTTTGACCAAAAGAAAGAAAAAGAAAGAGATTAAAAGACACTGTAATTCACAAAAGAGACTGCGGCTTTTTACAAAAGGTAGCTGCCGCTAAATGAGCACTGCTTAAACAAGTAAGTGCCATAGTGCTCTTCTGAGTAAAAAGGAAAATGTAGTTACGTACAGCTGCATGTAAATGCAATAACATATTATTCTGTGTTCTAACCTGGTCCGCTGTCTTGGCAGAAACATAATAACTGAAAGGTAAATGAACATGTTAAACTTGCAAGGTTGGAGGCTTTAAATATTGTTTTTACCACATGATTTAATGATTTTTTTTTTAGTATTTGTGTTATTCAAAACTTGTGGTGACAGAGCCTACAACAGTTAAACAATCTGCAAAGAAAGCAGCATGTCGTTCCTTTCTTTTGTTTTACAGAATTTAAAATTATAGAATTGAATAGAAACAAAGGCTGTGCTAGCTACTCAATGGGATGACTCCACTACTAGACACATGCTAGCTGTGATACTACAATGGAGCTAACATCTACACACTGTAATTTCTATTGTGTTTAAACTGCAATTCACCCTTGTACAACTATACCTTTGCAATCACTTAATGAATTTTTACCTGATTTGTGAAGTTGCATAACCCTGTTTAGTGATTTGGTAAAATTCTACGTTTTTATTAAGAAATTTAAAAGAAACACATTTTCACAGAAAGGACGCTCCATGAACTAAAGTGCAGGACTGTCACTGAGATTTCAACTTGTTGTGTATATTATTTAATTAGGAGGCAAAAAATTGGACAGTTAAATGTTGGAAGTTTTTTTGGTTCTTTTTTCCTTTTCTTTCCTTTGAAAGTAGCTGGGGATGATGCTCATAAAGGCCCGGGAAAATCCCTAGTATCCGGTCCTTAGTAACATGCCTGGTTAAGCGAGATATTAATTTCTCAGGGTTATTATCATTGTTATTTCTTAAGTTATGTATTGTGTTGTCTCACCTTGACATCCCATGTTCTTGGGCAAATTTCCCATGTCGGTCTGATCTTACTACTCTCTGATGTTCCAGATCAACTGAAAGATATTAATATTACATTGTAATAAAGTTTTAATCATTATTAATAATTAGGTCACATGGTTTGCATAGTTTTCAGCTTGTACGATATAAATAATTATTTCCAATTTAGTCGTTTTCTACGTGTTATTCAAATAATCCCTGGAAAAATTTATTCAGTTATGAGCCTCTTTATACTCATTTTGTTGTGTTTGTCTTTATTAACTATCAGGCTGCCTGGGTTTGGCACTATATGATTTGCTTTAACCATTTTAAAAAACAAACATTAAAAGGCTCCAAGAACAAATGTCTTATGCCCCCTAATTTGCTTTCAGGAGGGGACATAAAGCTGGTTCTTTTTTTCAAATACAACTTACTTTTATTTGCTACAAGGGCAATGTGTGGCAACCTAGAACCATCTTTATCACAAAGTTTCTTCACTGTTTCATACCAGTCTTCAAGGTTATCAAAACTGTTTTGATTTGTTACATCATAAACAAGTAATACAGCCTGCAAAAGAAAAGCTGATGATGTTCATGTAGCTTGAAAAGTAACTTTTCCTTCTGAGTGGCAAATGAAGAGCAACAAAGTTTCTTGGTCTTGTCCTTATGTCACAAGTGAGAGAGAATTAAGCACATCTATGTAATTATACACATCAATAATTTTCCACAATCATTTGACTTGTGTTTTAGTTAACTTGAAAAATTGGAAACTACTTAGACGTATGACCATTTTTCTTCTTGTATTACCAAAACTGTATTGGTTACATTGATTTTGACTGCTTTGTTTTATGTTGTACTGTCATACTACATTATCAGGGAAGGGCAGCCCTCAACAAAACATGGCAAACATAATTTTGCTGGTGACCATGTGTTACTTGTGCTTATATGTAACTGCCACATGTGAGAGGTGTCAACAGGGTTAACTGTCTAGTGCAAAGTGACCATTTTCTGCTGTTGTAATCTTATAAATAGCAAAAATATACAAACTAGTAATAGTTGACACTACAGCTGCCCCCGGTCTGTATATTGTTGGTCAATAGTATTCTTGCTCGTTGTGTAGCTCTTTGAAATATACCGATTCATAATGAAGATGTTCACATACATTCCATACAATAGGTGAGATAAATTACAGGAAATAAACGCAAGGTTCCATGCACAGTTTCGGTTCGATTTACACAGCTTTGATCAAAACATTCTCAGTTTTGAGAATAGTTTATTCTAAACCATAAGAAAAGATTTAATTAGAAGTTTGATTTTCGCCATTTCTGTTTCACTTTTTACATTCAGTTCATTTTATTTGCCGGAAAGTAAGCCTTAGAATTACAAGGACTTTTGATCAATTCATGCTCCCAAGCTCTATCTAATCATCTAAAACTTGAAAATTTTGAAAAGTTATCGATTTTTACTACGAATCATACCTCAAGCACCCACCTTCTTGGCGCAGTTGGGATGGCCAAAAGGTAGCCATGGCCATTTGATAAAAGTGGCTGCTTAATATAGGTTTAATTTACAATTATTTTCTCCAAATCAATTTTGGAACTTTGATTGCTTGCCGTTGAATGGAATGTGGCTGCTTAACAGCCTTAAATGGCCACTTAATGGAGGTTCAACTGTAATTCTATTTTGCAATGATATCATTACGTATACATGTAACTTAAATAGAAAGTTACTGAAACTAGAACTTACGTGAGCTCCAAAAATATATTTTTCTAACATTTTCCCACCCAGAGTTTGTCCTCCAATGTCCCACACTTGTAAAGTGACGTGCACATTTCCTATGGTAAATAAATAAATAAATAAATAATTCCCTTATTCCCCTCGGCAGCATTTATAGCACTTATGCTAGTGGGGCCAAGCAAATGACTGAAACAAATAATTCAAATCAAACATAACAGGGTTAAGAATCCCAACTGGCCTGTCAAACCAGCTGGCTATTTACATGTACAAGCATGGTTGAGGATTTGAACTTGGGACTACTGTAAACAAATCCAGCTAGTGGTGAGGGCGGGACTTGCAAGTCCAGTGCTCTAACTGCTTGGCCACACTGCCTTCTCCAAACAGCCTCCAGCAAACCGACCACAATTCACATTTAAAGGATTGATAATATAATTAAGCCAAAAAAATCCCTAGGGCTTCAAACAAAACCCAAAAAAATCCCTGGACCAAACTTTAACCCCCCAAGAATCCCATGCCGAATTTCCCCGCCATAAAAATTTCCAGGAAGCATTAACTGATATAACACGAAAAATAGAAACATTAGTTTTGAATACCCAAAAAAATACTTGCCAAAATTTTCCTACCCAAAAAAATTGTTTGATCATCCCTGTCACTTGAAATCCGGAGTGACCCCCTTTGGGTCAAACTAGCTTTAAGTTTTATACATCTCATAACACAAATATATAAACGTACATGCCCTAGCCTTAGGAGGCAAAGGACATTTAGGATCAACCTAGATTAAAAACTCTTTTTGACCTGTAACATACACGAACCTGGTAAAACAATCCTCGCCAAAAAGAAGTCCAGTCCAAGCGTTTGCTTATAGGCTTTGTCAAAATTTTCCTGCGAATACCTCACACATATGGATGTCTTAAAACAACCCAAAAATCGTGCATTAGTACGCTTTTATAAAAGACGTCAAAATGTAAGCTTAAATGGTGGTGATACAGTTGTACACAAAACTCCACTCATCTAAAATAGCTTTACTTTATGACTAACAATCACAAATACCTTTCCCGATGCACCATCTCCTAAAAGAACAAACTTAAGCTGATGATCTGTCGCTGTTTCTTCCTCTGAATCGGACATTTCACTGAGAAAAAAGACCACAATTTCACCACAATTTTACGGCCATGTTTGATTCTGAAGTACTTTTGTTTGTCGTGACGTCACGGTAACAAGTTACTGTCCATAAGAATCGCCGGCTCTGCAATTTCCCCGTTTTGTTCAAAATGGCGGTCAGGTAAGGTTCCTCTTGCTACAAGCAGTTTACGCCAAAATGCATGAAAATGCGGTAAGATTCGAAGATTTATAGTAAAGGGCTTCTAATGAAGCTCTTCGTTGTCAAAAGTTGACGGATTTTCTCATAAAGAACCTATCTCCCAGAGTATCTCTGATTTCCATATAGAGTAAGCTCTCAAGAGGAGGCAGTGGGCGCGATCCATTCAACCAAAATTCCGACCGGTCCGACCGGGAAAAGTGGTCCAACTCAAAAGGTGGACCAGTTTATTCGAAACTTTTCCGGATGGACCGAACCAATCCATTGAATTTTGGACTGAAATTTCCGGAAATTTTGGTTGAATGGATCGTACCCAGCGTGACCGAGTGGTTAGAGCGGTTGGACTTGCAAGTTCAAGTCCCGCTCTGACCGCTAGCTGGATTTGTTCACGGCAGTCCCAAGTTCAAATCCTCGGCCCCAGAGAGTAAATTCATATAAACTTAAACTTAAAAATAAACTTATCAGGTGATGATAGTTTGGGTACTCATGCATTGTGCGTGATTTCAAACGCCCAACCGCCGTATACCAAACAACGATTTGCGAAAGGTGTACAGAGCATGCACAGGAACATAACCGGCTTTTTTAAGGCTTGAATAACTACAGATAACATAACTTGATCTTTTCTATTACATTTTGTACTCTAGTTGTTGTTTACTGCACTTGCAAATTAGCGAAAGACGCTTTCAGAATTGTGCTTTAGGTTACAACACTTTCTACATGCAGAATTGTGCTGTAGCTCGTTTTGTTTTATTATTATTATTATTATTATTGATATGAATAGCCTGAATTTCATCCGATTACTTCGATTCGTTATTACTCCCTCAGTAACGTCTGAATCGACCGGCTGTTAATGCCGTCCAGTGACGTCACTACTCCTTGACCTTTGCTTTAATTCATGCAAAATCAACAAAAAGCAAAACACGATTTTCAAGTGGCAAACCGAGAAATATTGTTTGGAAATGTCTGCATGATACAGAACTGCTTTATTTTTTTCGATTGTAGTTCATGTTTAACGTTCAAACTATCAACTGCATGCGGTACAACTCTGAACCGGTTGTACTAAATTCTATAATCAAACTCAGTCGCAATCACGCAATGAAATAAACACACACACGGAACACTTAGTTCAAAAACACAATGATTTGCTTTAATTGAAAAGAAGCTATTTGGTCCTTAACGAAGAAAAAACAAAGAGACAAGAAAGAAAAGCTAACAGAATCATCACACTTGACGGTAAAAATAGCAAGAAGGTCAAATTATAACATTGATCTCAGAAAACTTCGCGTAAACAAAATCACTGGCCGCCGAAACCACAAAGCGGCTCTGAATGAAAACTCACCTACCGACTCTCCACGATGATTCTTCATTCGCAGTTCAATTTAGCATTTCAGTTTCGATGACAAGGGCAATTTTGCTCTTTAAGATAAAGATTAAGCTTATAGAAATGTTTGAATTAACCGAAAGAATGCCAGGGATGCGATCCGCTGAATATCAAATGACAATCCCGCTAAAATTTTTCATAATTATACATAATTATGCAAATGTTTAGACAATCAACCAATCAAAATCACTACCCGGTTTTCGGGTAGTGAGTGACGTCACTGGACGGCATTAACGGCTGGTCGATTCAGACGTTGTTGAGAGGAGAAAACGACTCGAAGCAATCGGATGAATTTCAGGCTATGATATTAAGGTGTTTAAAAGCTGAATTTCGACTACTACAGTAGTTTTTTTATGTTTCACTTACCCACTCTCCCAGCACCACAGGTCCTTTAATAAATAAATTTGGCTATTTTCTAAGAAGGACCTATCATTTAGAATCCAATACCTACGCGAGTGTTTGAGTAAATGGTTACCACAGTTGCTCTCCCCTCCTCCCCACCCCCCTGCCCTAACCCCCACACACAAACTATCACATCAGAATGATTATTAATCTATTGACTGCACTATCTCAACAAAGACAGGCATATATATCACTGTCACCAATTTTTTTTTTCTTTCAGTCTTCTTGCTTGGTCAAAACCATTTGTCTAAGTAAACATGAGGCAGTACTGTATATATGTACAAATTAGAAAGTATTGGTCTCAGAGGCTTGGAATTGCCATTCCAAAGTTAGTACCACAAAGGATGGCATCAAGTGAGTCTACACAATTTCAGGCAAAATTGAAAAAGATTGGAGCTGTAGTCACAAGAGCAGGAACGTACAAAGGAAACCCAATTGTTGCAATTCTTGGCTGGAACAGTGCTCAGGACAAACATCTGGCAAAGTACAGTGAAATATTTGAAAACAAGGGCTTTGATACCATCAGATTATCTGCAAATCCATTTAACACGTTTATACTACTGAGCAGAGTCAAGGATGTTAGTCTGAAACTGCTCAATATACTCATAGAAATGAAATCTGATCCAAACCAGCCTGTCATTCTTTACTCCCTTAGCATGGGAGGTTTTAATGTGTATTACTTTATCCATCAAGCTATTTCAACTCCAGGACAGAAATATTTCAAATCCATAAATGTAGTGGGTTGTATATTTGACAGCTGTCCTCATTTTCCTGGTGCCCATAGTTTAAAAGGTGTCCGGTCAACAATTCTAGAAACCATTCCAAATCCTTTGCTGAAGGGGCTCATGTGGGTTGGGCTGGGTATTGTAATTCCCCCAGCATTTCACTTTGGTCCATATATAAAGCGACTTATACCAGACTCTATACACTCACCCATGGGTTGTCCTGAATTATATCTGTATAGTAATGTTGATCACTTAGTCCCAGAGAAGAATGTGGAGACATTCATCAAAGCACACAAGAATAAAGATGTTGAGGTATTTTCAAGGCTTTGGGAGGGCTCAGGTCATGTACAACATTATAAGAATTACCCTGAAGAATATCTCAAAGAGGTAAATACTTTTACTGACTACTGCTTGAGAAAGCATGCCTTAAAATCCAGGCTGTAAGGGTGCTCTACACATTTGTTTTTAATATTTTTCATGGAGGTTTTGGGTAATAGTATTTATGAAATAAAATAAATTATCAAGAGTTACCTCTGTAGGTTTAGAAAAGTACCATGCCCTCTTTAAATATCTCTCCCCTCCAATAAGTTCCTTGTCAAAAATGGCCAGAACAAATAAGCTCTTCAAGCGTCTTTTAGAGAGATCATGGTACATGGATACCAGAGGATGCTTATCATTGATTAAAAAAAAAAACACGGTTCAGGCACCTAGTGGCATAATGGTAAACAATTTACCCTCAGACCGCTGAATCTAAAAAAGACCCGATTACCCTATTTCCTTGAATAACAGCCGGGGTCGATTATCCAAGGCAAGGCCATTATTCGAGGGAGGAAATAATTATTTCAAATATTGCTCACTGGAAGTCGTGCCCTAAATATTTTGTTTTATTATCCCATTAAAAGAAGAAAAATGATCACATATGGGCTTTTTAAGTTTTAAGAGTTCCAAATTTGGTTGCTTGATTAATTTTCAATGTCAATATCCTTGGCGTCAGACCTTGATTTTTCACTGATCAGTTTTGCTGGTCGGATCAGACTCTACGTTAACTTGGCAGGGAGGTGATAAAAGAAACAGAAGAAGGCGAGGGGGGAGGGGGTGGGCGATTATTTTAAATATATCTTTCTAAAGGGGGCGATTATTCGAGTGAGGCGAATAATCGAGGGAAGGCTATTATTCGCGAAATGCAGTATGTATAGCGCGAGACTGGAACTACTTTTTTTGGTAAAAGGGTAAATGGTAAGCAACTTTCGTTAATCTTCTATATCAAATTCCCTATTAAGGGATGAAGCATTTCTTTTCTTTGAGGTGAGGAGGGGGCAAAATTAGTTTTGTGATTTTAAGGTTGATTTACATCATTTTTATTTGGTGCATTTTTCTTCTGCAACTGCTGTGCAGGAGTTTTTTAGTAAGCGCATAACCCTTTAAAGAACATTTAAAATGCCACGTTTTGAAGTTATATGTAATGCGGTGAACGTTATCATTTATCAACTAGCAACTTTAAAAATACTAAATTCTGTTTACAGACCGTAACTTAAAATATTGTTAATTTTAATAGAGAGTAACGGCAATTAAAACATTTTTAAATGCTTTGACGTCAAGTAATTTGTTTGCACATTTTTCCTGTCTTATTAACTTGATTTTTCTGTGGGCTTAGCGCTAGAGTGAAGGTTATGCAACCACGCCCTTGTCCCAGTTAGGGGTCTACGGAGTTGTACTCGTGATTGAAGGACGCCGCATTAAATCGCATAAGTGGTCTAATTGTGAACAAACACAGAAGTGACTGCACTAGTTGAAATTGTGGGTGTTGCGTAAAAATATTTTACGTGAAAAAAGCTCGTAAATTCGTGGGATCCTTGTCTGCGAATACACTCTCTCTCCTCGCTCGATACCGATAGGGACGTTTGAACATCCCAAGCCTCTGTATGCGCTCTCTTACCCATTGTTTCACTACTTTTTTTCAGCGCGAGTCAACGGACTTGAGAAGTTCCAATACATTAAGATTATCTCTATCCCAGTAAAGATACCATCATTTTGACGGCAACTGTCAACCCTCTTCGGTTTTATCGTGTTGTCTTCGTACATGTCGTCGTTTTTGTTGCTGTCACTGGTAGCCTCTCAGTCTTCGTCATCATTTTCGCCAATTCATTGAACAGAAGCTTCAAAGTATTCCAAACTATCACGTAGTTATTCTCGTAAGACAGAAACTTGGGATAGTGCTGAGTGCTCGTCATCATCGTCATCATCATCGTTCTCGTTTTCGACAATTATAGGGAGCTTAAGCAACAACGACGAAGGCGACGGTTACAAAAACGTCACTTAAAAAGTGAATTCGCGCTGCCTCAAACTTTATCGCGCTTATTCCATCCCGTTTAATTCGTCAAATGTTGGCAAATTTACTTTGAGTTGAATTCTAAAGGACTGTATCAAAGTTCAAGAAAAGAAACTGAGAGAGTTGTTGTCTTGTGTCCCGTCCCGGACAAAATGTGAAATTAGGCACTCTCACGTCGTAGTCGTGCACAGCGGCTATGAAATGTAGCATGCGAGCTGAAGCCCTCCCTTAGGTAGGAGGGTGGGAGAGCGCTATATCCCTTCCGTGTAGAGCTGGCTCGCAGGCTAAAGGCTTTGGAGAAATTGAGGTGGACAATGTCAGTTTCATTACCATTGCCAAGAGTGAAGGCAATGCTGTCGTGAATTACGGATATCTAGGCGCCGACTACGCGCGCTGTTCACGGTATGCGTTGAAAAAGCTTCCTCGATCTGTTTTTTTTTTTATATTTTCACTATTACAATTGCACTATCATTTTGCTGTGATATATGTCATGCTCCATACAAGTTCATTTGTAGAAACAACTTCCAGTTCCAACGCTCATTTTCACATTAAAGATCCCCGTCTAAAACAGTAAAAAAAACTCTCTGATTGCCCATAAACCTAGCAGGGATGGCTAATATCCCGGCCAGTGTTGAACTTGAGATCATCTGCAATTAACCACTTTTGTAATTTTTGTAATTTTCCCCCCTAGTATCACTTAGCTACCGCCAAACGTCCCATTGCCAGATTAGTGAAAATCGGTGGCGACTTTTGTAATTAAGGATGAAGACTAAAGAACATCTTTAGTTTGGAAACAAAGAGACTAACACTTTTGTTCTTTGGAAGCCGTGTCTGATTTTAAAATAATGGAGGATCGAGACCAGCCGACGGAAAAAATCAAGGCTCTGATATGGCGAAGGATAACTTCTCAAAGAAGACGACGGTCAGACTGACCGTGGATTTTTTAAAAGACCATTTCTCAGCGCTAAAAGGTGTGCAATGAGTTTAAAACTCCCATATTAAAATTTTCCAATGATCTTTATTGGACTAACTATTGTCAATGCCATTTCAAACGTCAGGTGAATCAACATTTCTAATTGAAAATGAACACCTAATCACAAGATAGTATAAACAGTAGTTCTGAATATTTACTTTCTTCACTTTTTCTTTGGCAATTCATCTGTAGCGAGCCTTTTTAAAAGACTCAGCAATGAGGATAACCAACTCTGAGGTAAGTTGCAGATTGAATTAAGCTGGGGATCACGTGTTTCGGTCAACTAACCAATTTTTCAACTATCAATTCTACCAAGACTTCCCGTCAGTATCTGCTGTCGTCCATTGCTGTTTCTTTGCCTCAGTTACTTTAGTTCAACCCTTCCTGATCCAAAAACTAGCAGCGGCTATTTAAGGACTCGTTTCTCGAAAGAAGTGATTATAATTAAGTTTCCAGCCCTTAAACCATCCCAAACCGAAATAAAATGATTTACCCTGGTACATGTAATGTCAATGTTTCGCTTGCACAATGACTTTCCAGGCCTAGGGCCCCCGGCATTTTTAAAAATTTTTCCAAACTGAAATATAACAGCAATCATACTCTAGCAAACATAACCTAATTTACAGCGACTCATAATTTTAATCATTACCCTCCGGCCGTAATAATTTTTGCTTTAAAAACTTTAACATGGTATTACAAATTGATGACCACTCATATATAACGTCTTTGTCATGTTGGCAAAATTTCAAATATTAGGAAAGGTGAAGCCGATTGAAAAAAAACACTCTCTTTCAACAAAGCTTTCTTTTTCATCATTATGCTGATTCTTCAAAATTTTTAAGGCTGATACTTAAAAATCTCGACAGGAACCACCATTAGTGTGGTTACAGCCCCATGCATGACCAAGCTAAGGCGTCTTTCCAAAAACAAACTCTACTAGTGTAATAGACATTCTTTGATCTTCTTTCCCTCCAAAAGAAATCTACACCAACATAAGCTACGAGAGTGTTATTTTTCTGTAAGAAACGATTTGATTTCCTCCAGATGTTAAGATATTTGGCACCATATAGCAGCTAATGGTCAGGCGTAAAACCTCACCACTACGTGACCCCAAAACTACATTTTCAGTTTAGCTGTCGCTGCCGTTTTGGAATATTTAAATTCTAAAATCCAAATAGCAGTTTAGTTTAAGAGGGAATACTGGTTGAAAGCATTGTTTTTCGTTTATTTCAGCCCTTTTTCTTAAAATATCTAACCAAGATTTTATTTAATCGAATAGAATAATAATTTTTAATATTTTCAATGATTTTTCGAATGTTCTTAATGTAGAATACTTAGGGGGGAATTAATAAAAATTTTGGAAAATTGGAGAATATTGGATTTGGGAGTTGCTAAAAATTAAAGTATGAAGTGAATACTTAGTAAATAAATACTTGATAGACCTCCACCACAATTATGTGCCTCTGGCACCTCTGGTTAGCAGACTAACTGGTTTACGTGTATATCTTTTCTACCCTGATTTATTTCCTTCCCAAGTCAACTGCCCCCTGTTAAGATATAAGAACTTTGAATTTGCAGTAAAACCAAGCAAAAACCCACTTCGTTCGCTTAAAGTTTACATCTGTCTTGACGGGAAGTCAGTAATGATGGTAAACCCGCCATCGCGGACGAAACGTTTTTAACTGGCATCGTGTCGGAAAGAAGACTGCAAGAAAATTAATATAATAATTTGATTCAATATTAAGCGATTTAGCAGAAATTATTTTTGAACAAAAAAACCCCCAGCCATCATGTACAGAAAATGATAATTTAAAAAGCAGGCGTTTTTTATGAATGCTGCTTTTAGCATTATTTCGTGCTCTAAATTTCCATACTCGCAAAATTGTCAGGAAATCTTTTGAGTTTAATGTCGCCTATTGAAATTTATTAATAAAAAAATCATTAACGCACGAAAGCATTAACTTTCAGGTTTTGATTTGTCTTCTGTACCTCACTTAAGCACTGAAATTTTAGTTTCTACTGCAACAGAGCTTCGTGAATAGCAAAGCAATACCACCACCACCACCACCACCACATTTCTATTGTTTTTCTCCACCGCCACCACATTTCTAATGTTTCTTCCACCACCACCACTACCACCACCTCCTTGTCAATTTTAGATTAAGGTGAAGGAGGAGCGAAACAATAAAACTGAGGGGGAGAAGGAGGTGGTGGTGGAAGAAAACATTAGAAATGTGGTGGTATTATTAACCAATCGAAAACGAAGACATTTGTCGACCTTAAAGTAACTTGAAAACCTGTAAACCAGGTTAAACCAACTGAAAATAGCACACAACCTTATCTTAATGAGTTTCCTGCGCACTTTATTCATGACATAAAGACAAAAGGCTATGACGTCATCGGTATTAATGTATTCCTCCGCAAGTTAATGAGATTCACCCGCACAAAAGGAGTAACAGGCCCCTACTATACTACTAACATCATAAGAGCTTTTTGTTTGCTTCTCCTCTCGTTTAGATTAGACAAACCTAGCTTACTTAATAATTCAGTTGACGGCGTCATGTGTGAACACAAGTGCAGCACGATTTTGCATCTTTTGAAGTCTGTCTGTGAGACGGTAACTGGTGTCATCCCCTACAATACTGCAATAATCAAAGTATACTTCAACAATTGACTGATAAACGCTCGTCAAATTTGAAACTGGAACAAAAGGCCTGATCTTTTTTTATGACTCCTATACCAGATGATACTTTTTTTGAGACACTAGCCGCGAGTCCCATGTCAAAAACTCGTCAATTTCTACACCTAAACATTTGCTACTACCTACTTTTTTAAGCGAAATTCCGTTTATAGAATTATCGAGCCCTTGCCCTTAGTTTGTGTAAGAGTCGCTATTCCTTGCCTTGAACCAACTAACATATATTCCCTCTTTAAAACGTTTAATATAAAGTGAGCCTCTCTGCTAACAGCCAAATTTGGAGGTATCGTAAATCTACACTCATATCGTGTTGTAGGGATGCTGGGGTGCAGTAGGCAGTGAAAGTCAAATTAGTATCATCTTCGTACATTCATGTGGTAGCATAATCCCTAATATTACTAATCAATTAATTAAAACACTTTTATAGCGCTCACATCCATTAATTGTTCGTGGCGCTTTACAACAATATTAAAAATAATAATTTTATAGTGAAAAAAACATAGAATAGAAATAAGAAGATATAAAGCCCTAATTTC
The DNA here is from genome assembly GCF_958299795.1 of Porites lutea. Taxonomy (NCBI): domain Eukaryota; kingdom Metazoa; phylum Cnidaria; class Anthozoa; order Scleractinia; family Poritidae; genus Porites; species Porites lutea. The sequence goes on along the minus strand of NC_133204.1, from coordinate 49,610,531 downwards.
TAATAATAAATTAAACCATTATTAATAAATTTCCTAACAACGTAGGTCTATAAATTGTTTTAAAAAGTAGAAACACTGTTCGATCTACGAATGTCTAAGGGAATAATGTTCCACAGTCTAGGTGCACATGTAGAAAATGCCCTGTCGCCATATGTTTTAGTATTGGATTTTTGTTGCAAACAAAATCACCAACACGTTCTCCCCTTTGTCCAAAAACTGAACTCTAAGTAATGAGGTCTCAGTGCTATGAAAGACTTTGTATGCAGATTGAAAAGTCACATGCAAATCATTGTCAGTCAAATAGCCATTCAATTTGTTAAAAGCGGCCTTTAAAATTAATTTTGACACAAACTTGAGTCTGGATACAGATCTGTAGTTTGCTAAGTTAGGATTTGCCTTCTTCAACAAAGGTAAGAGCATAGCAGTTTTTAACTCATCAGGTATCTCACCAGCTGCAAGTGTTGTTCAATAATCCCTTTCAAAACAGGCACCAGGGTAGTGTAACACTTCCGCATGAGTGATGTAGGCAACGGGTCAAGAGTACAAGATTTTATTAGTTTGCTGCCTTTGATCAAATCCAACACTTGCGTATCACCGAGAAGCACAAATTTTGGCATACGAGTGCCGCACTCAACAGACAATTCAACCGGTAAACTGTTGTCGTCCCTACCAGACTCTATATCACATCGGATGCGCTCTATCTTTTAAACTAAGATCATTTATTTATATTATTATGTAAAGTGGCCCAAGTATTGAACCCTAGGGAACACCAAATTTTAGAATGGGTTTCTCAAAGAGTAATCCGTTTATATGTACAACCTGAAATCTGTTAAACAGATATAATTTAAACCATTCTAACAGGGCGACCACGAACTCCGATATACTCTAATTTCGTGAGTAGAAGCTCGTGATCTACTGTATCAAAGGGTTTCTTAAGGTCCAGAAATGCAACTCCTTTAATCAGTCCCCTGCCTGTCTATATTAAAACACCAATGATTGGTAAGATCAGGAAGAGCGGTTACTGTCGAATGATGGGATCTGGAGCCAGATTGACGTGCATCTAATATGTTACTAATCTATAACTAAATAGTGGTAGACTTGCTCATCAACTATTGTAGCTTTTCAAAGACCCTGGATACGGTTGATAAGACTGATATTGGTCTATAATTATTAGGATTTTTACGTTCACCTGCTTTAAACAGAGGAAACACTTTTGACCATTTCCAGTCATCGGGAAATTCTAACCTTTTAATTGACAGGTTGGACAAATCAGTTAACTGTCCGTAAATAACTAGAGCAGACAGCTTGAGGATTTTTTTGTGTTTTCTGTATTATTTAGGGTAATATTGGTCGGCGTCCATTGGCGTCCATCAAGCCATCCATCAAGCCAGAATGACTGGACAACCGACAATATGACTAACAATACACGACTGTTTAACTGTGACAATGGACAGATAGAAACACACCAATGATATTACGAGTCTTTATAGCCAATGACATCACGGCTTAATTGACCAATTAGGTCAATAAACAGAGTTTAATACCATCAACTGACGTGATACAACTCACTTTGACTCTAAAGCTAGATGACTACGGCACAGGTTGTCGAAACGTCAGTCACTGTCAACAACAGTCCTATTCAGGACTACGTTCACCCAGACGATCATGTTCAATCTACTTATGAAATGACTCCTGGGTTCAAACCTTTCACAGTGATGTCAACTGTTGATAATTTTGCTGTTATTTTATCATTGACGTCAGTGACTGACGTCAATGGTGGAATAAATGCAAACATCCTCTAAATCCTGAGTGGTAACTCGTTGTAGCAGAACAATTAGAAAGAGAAATTTTTTTTGAATTACTAGTAATTGACATTGCACACATCGCACGATTGTTTGTGCAAGCGCGGCAGCAAATCACAAGCCGATCGATACGATTGCGCCACCTGCAACAGGAATTAAAGCATGGCTTAAAAGCCAACGAGATATTGGAAAATAATGTTTATGTATTCTACTGCTACGAACGAACATTAATTCCAAGGAAGATAAATCTTCTTTCGCGTTAAAGAATCCGTGTGTTTCCTATAAAACACAAGAGAAATTGTAATGAATGTTCTTTTCATTATTTCCGCAGGAAACTGTTATACATTAATTCTGTGAATGTTCATTTCCTGCCTCGGATCTAAATAATTGAATGAAAAAACTCTTTTTACGAGATCTTTTATATTGAAAACAGCAAAAAAGGTTGTCCTAAACAAAGACCCGTCCTTTCTTTTAAATATAAGAGACCTTGTGAAGAGCTTTTTTTTCATTCAGTTGTTCATCCATCAATTCTATTGATCGTTATTCTCACCTTAATGAAAATTTATTTCATAGTTATAAAAGGCAAAAGGTTTACTGTGGATTCATGAAGTTATAACGATTGCAAAAGTGAGCTAAGACCAAGTGTGTATATTTCACTTCACTAATAAATTCCGGCCTTAGATCATCCAGGGAAATATTTCCTCAATTATCGAAATGGAATTGCGCGAGGTCTAAAAAGCGCCGTCATTGGACGTCTTGAATAAAAATACACTGCAATTTTTCCTGATGTCACAATCTATCTCTATAGAGACAAATCACATCATCTGTCCGCGGCGATTATCATCAATAACATTTGTTTAGATAAAGCGATTGCTGATCAAATTAATAGAATAAAACAAGCTTGTATTAGCATTATTCTTAGTTTGTAAGTTTTAATATTTGGCAGTTCTCGCTAGAAAAAAAAAGGACACACAAAAGGGCTTATCCAAAGATCAACTGAAAATAATACTGTTCGCAGTATTTATCCTAATAATAGAAATAGTGGAAAAACTATTGTTTTTTTTATTTTCATGGGAAATATCGCGTGTTAAGCGTGGTTGTTGTCTTACAATGGTAAAACGGAATTGATTAACTTTGCTAGTATTGACAGCCAATCTTGTGCTTTATTAATATCTGTTATCTGCAGGATATTTCCTAATATCTCCAACTTATTTACACGTTGATCATGATTATCATAAGCTGGAATATAAAAAGAATTGAGTAGGAGGTTGGAATATAAAAAGGAGTTTTATTCTGTTGTGGTATCTGCAGTTTTCATTCATGAACTCTAAATGAATTCGGGTGTCGTGTATAAGAACTTTCGTACGATTACTTTTGAATATGTAAAACTCGTATCACAGAGTAATTTTATTAACAGCATTGATTATGGAGCCATTTCTATCGTTCAGTTATTCATCTCCTGCTGTGTTTTGATAGTCTTGCCACGCGCTACACTACGCACGGGGTAGAAAACCACTAAAAACGGTTAACCGCTTTAAAAGCCAGTAATTGAATAAATGTGGAAATTAATTGAACACACGATAGCGAGAATTGAGCAGAGGATTTGAGTTTAAATTTTTCGAGGTTGGCCTTAGTTTGCGGAAACAAAATTGTTCAAAGTCTCAGTTCAATCGAACTGTCTATATTTTATTCTGGACTTCAACCGTGGAACAGGTAATCAGTCTTGCCTCAGTCGAGATAAAATGACGTCCATTTTTATTTGGGCTCCGGGCTTGTCAAAAATTATTTCAGAAAGGTTCATATGTATAAAAGCGTTAGAAGGTTCATCTAATTTTTATCATATTTCCAAAACATACTCAATGGTTATCCATGAAAAAGGCATCATAGTTATTTTATTTGCTGTTTAAATATAATGTTCTTGTTAAGAAGTCATTTTCAGTCCTTCACCGGAAAACCAGCTGCTCTATAAGGTTCTACCCAACAACTTTAATAAGTCTTATTAGTGAAAATAATACATTTCCCGTTTTCATTTTTTTGCAAACTAAGAATCGGTTTCATAATGAACTTACGTGAAGGCCGTACTTTCACTTAAGTACTCCATTAAGAAGTTATTTATTAATAAGTGTAGTTTTGTGCTTTTCTCCCGTTTCAGTTAACTTCAAACCCAAAATATATAACAAATTAAGCTCCCTGAAAATGTTAAATTTAGACAACCTTGTTGATTACGTGACATTATTCAAATGTAAAGAGACGGTAATTCACCGTCATTTAATTGTTATATACACAATACGACTATACCTACATAGCCTAAAGATCCTTCAAACCACAATGTAAATCGTTTCATGATACTGAGAAATTTCGTTCCAGCACATTCATAAATGAACAAATTGCCGGGCTTCAGCCGCCAAGATGAAAGAACAAACTTCCACTAAAAAATTATTTTTATGATAAATGATATCAAATTTCACATGTTAAAATTCAGTTTGTCAACTTCTGCCATCAGGAGTTTTCTTCTGGGGCTGAAATAAAACCAATCAGCATCGACGTTATATAGAGTACAAACAATCAGCCAATCAAGAGCAAGTTTCCTCACCTCGCGAAAGCAAGAAAGTGTAGAGTTTGAGTCATACACTGCCCTTGATTTGAAGTGAACATCATAATAATGACAGAGCCAAGCTTATCTGATAAAACATCCTAGGAGTACAAAACATGCGTGCATACAGAAAACGAGCCCATGTCCGATGAGTTGAGTGTTAAACCTGCAATTTCGCAGAAAATTTTGAGTGATCATGAACTCACAGAAGATGCTAAGGAAAGTCACAAATGTGTCATCAGTATTCAATGTCGACGTCATTCTTTCCATTTGCTTTCCTCCTCTTGAAATCTTGTTTACTCGTCTCTTAAGTACACGTTACCCATTTCTGTTACATTGTCATTTGCCGTTTTCTCTACTATCAGGGGAACTCAATGGATGTGTTCCTCAAAATATCTGTTCTTCAGGCAAATTCTTGCTGGCTGGGAGATTCGAAAAAATAATATGTCCTTGTAGGAAAGTGTTCCTGGGAAATAGATAATGAAGGGTGTATGAGGGGATTCGATGTCTAGAGGTGCTATTTGTCTGAAACATCTCCCCCCCCCTCCTCAACACACGCAAGTGAAGGGATGAATTTCGCCCCCGCCCCCTCCGCACTGAAAGGCTGATTTTCAATTTGACCACACCCAAACTAGCCAGTAACGTTTGGACATACGTCTGCTGGGAAAATCCCCAGTAAATTATGTTGCCGGTTGTAGGTGCACCTTGCTGGCTGTGAACTCTACCATCAGTCTTGCCGGGAGTGAGGAACAGATAAATTTTTCTCACCAATCTCCCCAAATGCTCAAAATGGTTTCAGAACGCTTTATTCTTGCTTTGTTGTTCTTTTTAGGTCTTTTTCGCAAGATTTCCCGTTGGGTGCCCCTGTACTATCATTCAGCGGTCATTCAGTTTATTTATCCAGTTGTGTAGGGATCAAGGTATGTTGACACGACCTGCTCCCATCTCTTATGCCATGTAACGTTTACCAGAACTAACTAATACAAATTGTCACGTCAAGCCTGAAAGAACCTTCTTTAATACCTTACTTCTATCCCAAATCCGGCTTGAAACCCTTTGTAATGCCACTGTAACTTAGAAGTCCGATTAGAATGTGTGTGGGTTCATATCCTTAGAAGACACTTGATTGCCCCACCTCTTCCCTTCTAACTCATCTAACCCTCATCTTTACACAGATGATGATGTCCAAAGGTGTCCTATTTCGTCAGTGGAATTATCCAAGACAGTTGTAGTTTCAAAATAATGCTTAGATTTTCTTTGCCCTCTAAAGTACTATCAAAATGCTAAATTACTATCTATTTGAGACAAGGGCTCGATCATAGTCTGAGCGACTTGTTCGCAAAAGTTAAGACAAGAAACTTCAGCTGCCAATCAATATCGGAAACTACTGAGTAAAAGAGATGCAAATCGAGAGCTATTTATTCACCATTTCCTGCGTCTTTCATCTATTAATTAAAATTTAAATTCAAAACATTTCGCCATAGACTGGAAAGCTTCGTCAACTGCTCCATTTTAGATACCATCATTTGCCATGAAACAGGTTTTCCTTAACATCATCATCAATTTTTCCAAGTATTCTTTTAAAAGGAGTTTGTGCGACTTCTCAGCCAATGAGGAAACAAGGTATGCAAGTTGTTTATCTTCAGTTTCGATTCAGTTTCATGTTATTCTTGCTACAAGTAGCCTACATCGAAAACAATTCAAAAGGTTTTTTTCCGCGGAGGTCATTACAGACTAATCGACCTTACTGAGGAGGTTGATTCCAGATTTGTTTTATAATAGCTAACATGCACGAGCAGTCCGCATATCAATCGGCTTTGCATGACCAAACTGGCTAGGGTTCGGTCTTTACGTGGCAATAAAAACTGTCAATAAGTTATTATTTCATGTCGGCTTGGTATTATACGAATGTTCGCTTGTCGACTCTCTTGGTTACCGTTACAAAAGCGTGTTCTTTCAGGCTAGTATGAGTGTGTGTGTGTGTGTGTGTGTGGTAGTTTTTTAAAATTCAATCACGTGTGACTCGAAACAATCGATAATTTTTTCATCAGGCCACCGGATTTACAGAATGTTTCAGACATTCGTAAAAGTCTGAATGGTACCTTTATTTAAAGTAACTCATCTTTTTTAAATCTTCACAATACGATGAATGAATTGATGATATTCCCTCTTCAAGATTATTCTCTTATTTTTGAACTGTTATCGGTTGCCACCTTGTAGATATTATATGACCTTATATGTGTGCCTGAATAAAAATGCGACATTCTGAGTGATAATTGCTGGTAATCTTGAGATCTAGCGTGCTTGAAATTTTAGTAACTTAGCATGTCTTTGATTATGAGTAGACTGAAAAGTAAACGCATTAAAATTTTGACCAGCAATACTGCGGGAAAAATTCATTTACACCACCGGGCTAGTTGGAGGAGAAATATCAAAGTTCTCCTTTCTCAAGGGTCATACTAACTTGTAGATTTATCCAGCCGATAATAACAGAACTTATACCACAGGCCACGCTGGCAAATAGAAACATCTGACAATATGTTCATATCTTTTTTCCAATCAGCCCACCGGCTGGCTCGTGAATTGGCCTTTCATAGGACTACGTTAAAAAGTTAAAAATTCCAGTTGTATTCTTTAATTAAGGCCAGCACCTCCCGTCTCGTTTTTTTAAAGGCTTCAATTATGATTCATTTTCACTCCCGGCTGTGAAATTATTAAAGCCGGGATGTTCTGGTGAAAGCTATTTAAAATTTTATGATTCTTTGTTATTGAATTTTATATTACAGTATTAGGTTTTGTGGGTCACGTAGTTTAAATATATTTGAGCAAAACCTCGGCTTTCAATTTTCTTGATGAGTTGCCAAACATCATCTGATATGAAGAGACCGATTAACTAAAACCGAAAATACATTTTACGAGCAACGATATTCTAAAATTGAACACTTATCAGCGATTTTAAGAATCTACAAATCAATTATGTCTTGTATTGGAGGAATGAACAAATTATGCTGGAATGATCACCATAGCCCAAACTTTCAACGAAACTATAATGACATATGATTAAGAATATTGGTCAAAAATTTATAACTTCAAGCTTTTTATGGTATTACCTACGCAACTTATTTGCTTATTTGGAAAATAAAATCATTTTTTTTCTGAATTTTCCATTTCAGTCTAGAACCCTCGTCTCCCCTACCGGCCCTAGATTCTGTTAGGTCAGAGCAAGCGAGTCAATTCACTGTACTCGGCTTTCTATTTCATTCTACTCTTCTCTTCATTCTTTACGCATTTTAAAAACATTAAAATGTTCAGTTTGTGTACTTAAGAGTTCGTATCGCAAAAGTATCAAACAATAAGCATTTTCCAAATCCAAAATGATGTAAAATATTCGACAAATTCTGTTATTGGCATTGCTCTATCGTGTCGATTTTCAAACCTGCCGCGGGCCACAATTCTGCTCAAAGTGCTGATCAGTTTCATCAGCGTTTTAATGTTATCGCTTCCGTCGGATTTGCCGAATTTATTTGATTGGAGTGATCGTGTGATAAGAGTAGTGGGTGCTAACTTTGAACATAAGGTTTAGCTTGGTTTTTATCAGGCACTTTATCAAAGGCAAACATTCATTGTAATAAAGCTAACTGATTGGCTATATCTTCACCGACAGGGCTGATTGATTAGTTCTTGAAGTGCGACCTCTGTTTTGTAATTACCTCTCCATAATGCGTTTAAAATTGGACTTTTCACCATTTAAAATGAAAAATGCAAATTGCAAAAAAGTTAATATACTAGCATTAACAGTCACTCGCAAAACAGTTAAAGAAATTCTTAAGGTTCGGTAAAAACCTTCTATGTTTAGAAGCTCAGCTTATAAGCTTTTGCTTGTTCCAGTTAATGAAACGTTCCGTCATCTCTATCCATTGAAAACTAGTGTTATATCCGTTGTAAATTGAAGTTAGATTCACCCGGTTTGCCTTGTTTTGTTTTTCCGCATGTTCAGAAAAAGGGTGAATCATTACAAAAAGCTTGTATTTTGTGCTTAAATGTCATTACAATAACGATACATGCAGTAACCATGAATCAACATCCTTCAGAGACACAAACAGTTCTAGGTCGTAAATATTTAAATGATATCGCCTATCACGAGTCCATCAATAACACCATACAGTGAAAAACCTGGTATGCCGTGCTGACATTTTTTTTTATTTCATTTCAAAAATGCTCATGGAGACGACTTAAAAGCTGCTCAAATTCGTCGAAAACCAGACAAGGGGCAGATAAATAGGGTTGGTAAATACCAACGATCCAAAAATACGAGTTGTTATTTTGACTGACTATTTTCATTGCAGCATTTTGTCGTGTTTCACACTTGAGTGCTAGGCACTGTGTGCTAGTTACTGTTCACAATTGTCCTCGCTGCTGGTCGATATCGGATGCTCGCAGGCATTGGAAGGTAGGCAAATTTTGAAATGCGTTCATGAAGTTAATGAGGAAAAAATGCATTGGTTCAAGAATGCTTCCGTGCTACTCCGCGACTTTTCCAGAAGTCAAAGTACCGCCAGCTGACAGCCTCGTTCAAACATAAAAACATGCTGTCAAATAGAGCCCACAAAGATCACTTTAAAATTACCTAAGCCGCCAGTTCCTATGTTCTTTCCTCGGAGTTTAATTAGCCAGTAAACTCCTAATTAACAGCTAGTAAGCGCAGTTTGGGTCGTTTTTCTAAACGCTTACTCCTCTATATTACTCTTTGGAATGTTGGAGGACCCCAGGGAATTTGATTCTTGTTCTTATGGATTACAAAGTTTTTTTTTACCAGCTTGAAGATCTTTTGTCCAGATTTGGTTTATTGTTTGTTCAGACCACAACGACAAACAAATAAGCAGAGATTAAACCGAGCATACCGTCATTTAATAAAGTACGTATGCAATGGTACCTAGGGGGTAACAATCTGTGGATTTCTCGTCGGTCAGCATTAGAGCACTTACAGTACAAAGACGAAACGGTGACGAAGATTCTGATGAAAATGCTTGAGCTTTAACTGGGTGGCAGGAAGTAAAACTCGAAGTAATCAGATTTAAGTGACAGTGATTGTTATCCGGTCAAATAATGACTAGAAGGAAATTTGCATAGTGCCACTGGTACAATTTCTCAGTATGTCATATCACTTTGGGAATATGGTACACAAGGAACTGCTTTATGTGTACTAGACTCTAAGGTAAGTGTAATTCTAAAGAGCTGACAATGATGCTTCACTGTGTATTGCTCTAAAAGAAGGGATGCTAAATGCTGCATTTGTTGTGTTCTTTGTTGTAAGGCTAGAAAAACGTAAACAAAAAGTGTACGCCATTACGCGGAGGTAATAGACACCAGTCATTTAAACCTGGGTTCCAAGAGTTCAAAATATAGGATCAGATCATATGCGACGACGTGAGACAGGGTTATTTGAGAAGTAGCACCTGTCTTTGATCAATGCCCTTGTTTGCAGGCTGTAAAATTACTATTGATTCTCGTCATCAATTGTGAGCCATGACACAATAACACAAAGCTTGCTTGAAATTCCTTTAACATGAAAGTAAAAACTGCGTATTTTCGAGGATACCAGTTTTTCTGAGGCTCTTATTCTTTGGGAAATATAAAACGATGTATCAAATGTAACTTCTCCATTACGGTGATTCTGTCCCTTTTGGAACTCTAAAAAGTCTTCACTCTTTTGACATGTTTGTCAAAGCTCAATTTTGTCTAAACCTTTTCCGCCAAATAGCATTTAGCCTACAATAAGTGAAAGGTTACTAAGAACATTGTAACTTTACACTTATAAGTAACCTTATGGTGTTGTTTTGATGGCCCTCGCTAATCCTTTTATCTTTATTTGGTTGTTTGGAAAAAGGAAAGAGGGAAGCTGAAAGTTTTGAAAATTAACACTAACTTATTCCCGATGTTTTTTCCCCAGCTTGATTTGGTGGAAGCAGGAAAAGGCAATAAACATCCGGACATACGTGCCATATTGCTTTCTCTGACGTGCGATACGGATGTTGTCCTGAATTAACGGGTTTATTCTGGTCTCGTACGTGGGCTACGGGATAAAAGGAGCAGTACCATACGATTCACTCAGTTGCTTGGCATCTTTCCTTTTTAAGAGGTGCGTTGGTATAAAGAGTTGTTTACTTTGTTGTCAGAAAAAAAAGGAATATTGACACGACAGGACGTTCGTTACTTGACGCTTTTGATCCGTCTGCAACACAATTATCATCTTTTATCTTCTTGATCATCGACTTTTGAGGTTCTGGAACACGCGGGAATTTTACTCAACATAGCAGCGATCAAAGTTTTTCATAACTGGTTCACTGTATGGAATCCTCATTATCCTGAAGAGGCATTGGACCTAAAAAGAGTCACAACCCTGACTTTCTTCACTGGACACTTAACATAACCATTCGCTGGCATTTGCTCAGACAGCTGTGAAATTGATTAAAATTTAACAAATCTCTTTAATGTCGAGACAAATAAAATGCCATTGACAGCATTAAATGAAACCTCCGCATTAGAAGAGGAGCCACCGTCCTTTCTGGACAGCTCACAAGGTAAAGCTACTCTTTGTGTTTACATATTAACGTTTATCTTGGGCTCAATTGGCAATGTCCTCGTACTGTTAGTAGTACAAGGTAAAAAACGTCGAACAATTAATGATTTGTTTATTGTAAATCTGGCCATATCCGATCTTCTTATGATTGGTTTTCTCCCTGTGTACACGGCTAGACTTTTCGTCAAATTTCACCATAGCACGGCGTTCTGCAAGACAATATCGCCGTTAGCCACCATGACGTTTTTTGTTAGTGTGTTCACCCTTACGTCCATGGCAATCCACCGATGTTATGTCATTACAAACCCATTTAAACCTGAGATACGTAAGTGGAAGATTATTGGCTGGTTAATTGGTTTATGGCTGGCATCTTTCCTGGCTGTGCTTCCTCTAGTGATTGTGGCTCAGGGTGATTTTGGAACAGAGTGCGTCGAGGGATGGCCTTCTGAAAAGGGACGAAAGGCATACACAGCTTCCTTGTTTGTCCTGCAATATTCCCTTCCCTTGGCTGTCATTAGTGCCGCATACATAAGAATCGCAGTGGATTTACTTAAATCGAGTACAGAGCGATTCGGACCTGGAAAAAGTCTCAACAATAATACCCGGCGTGTACGCAAAGAAGACATCCAGATTTTAAAAACGATTGCGGTTATTGTGTTAGTATTTGCAATTTGCTTGTTACCCGTTCAGCTTTCCTGGATGATGACTGATTTTGGTGGCGAAAGAGAGAAACAAATTGCAAAAGACGTGTTTCTCAAGTTCGATTTTCTTCTTTCTATTATTCATAGCTGCCTCAATCCGCTCGTCTACGGAACACTCACGAGACGTTTCAGAACAGGTTACATAAAATACCTTATCTGTCTGTGTCCTTGCATCAAAATGCGTCTGGCTGATATCCAGAGCACGGCTGGTCCGTCACAAAATAACTCTCTACGCAAACAGAACGGTAAAGCTCATTTCCATGACCACGAGGACAAGATTTGGTTTGCAGTAAACGGAAGTCCTGAACACGAAACTAAAAGCACAGAAGTTTAACCCAAAGTGCAGAACTAAAACATTAAAACTGTAGCCGAGGCTTCTTCATGTCAGACGAAACGTAACTTCATTTGGCACAAGGACTAAGAAAGCCTTTTTACATGACGTCACGGCGGCCAAAATTTGTGTTCCAAAACAATGAAACGGTGGCTATGTTGGTGTTCCAACCCAATCCTGTGGGAGCTAAACTCTTTTCTTATGTAAACGCTGGCCACGTGAGCAAAAACGCTCTTTAGCCTGGGTCAAAAGAGTGTTCGGAAAATATGATTGATTGGCAATATCTCCTGCTATTATGCCTAAAACAAAATAGAATTTTCCCCAAATATACACCGTGAAGTCTTCTTGTGTTTAACGTATAATTATGGTCACGTGACATGATCATAAACAAGAAGGAATTTTCTTTGTCTGGTTAATTTTTTTATATATGATATAATAATACTATTACATATTATATTTAAAACACTGGCGTTGGTGATGGATGATGATCATATTTTACTTTCTTCGTTTGGAATTAACGAACTCGAAGTTTGAAATTAAAGTTTTGAATAATTAAGACCAAATGTCGGTTTTTGAAACGATGTTTGCCCCCATAATTTTGTATTGAAGTGAAATATAAAGTCATTCCAAACGTGAAGTGTAAGAAATAGTTAACAGAGAGATTAAGTTTCTTGTTTACGCCAAACGGCAAACGTGAATTTGTACCACGTCACCAAGTTTCTGTTTTTATCTGCTTATTTTCTGTTCTGAGAAATTCTTAACTTGAATCTGACGTTTGCCGTTTGCGATAAACGTGAATCTTAATGTCTCTAATATGAATCAGAAAAACGCTATTGATTGATTTCTTTCAAAAAAACCGTCATCAATTCGTCAACTTATTATTTAAGCTTTTCAGTAAAAAGGTTCACGTTACATGTCACGTGACCTACTAAAACGATAGTTTTACCTTAAAATATTAGGGACGATGAGATATTTCTGTTAAAATAATTGATTCATTTCCTTTCTCTTTTCTTAAGTTAAATCGTTTTTCCTAGGTAACCCATTAGGCCTCAAAATACTATCGAGTCGGTGATATTTTGCTTATATTAGTTTACTAATAAAAGTTCTGTCATTATTACCTTATTTTTACTAATTTTCGCGACCACTTATAGCCATTTATGTCATTAATACTTAGTCTCTTTAAAACAATTTAAATTTTATGGCAGTTTTTCACGTAAAAATGATGCTAATGCAAGTATCTATTACATACATTTGTACTCACTGAGTAAAGGCGAGGTACTTCCGATCAATTTCTCAATTACCGTTCGCACAGAATTCAAACGTTCGTTTAGTTGCAATTAACCCGTACCCCTCAAGGGAATTACCCAGTAACACCATCAAAGATATTTGCATATATATGACTTTTAGTTTAAATGCATGTATGTATGTATCATTACATCTTTTTATTCCGCGTCTGGTCACCTTTATCTTCTAATAAGATGAAAAAGTACTTTTATCTTATTTTTTCAAATTACCATTACTCTGACGAATTTGGCGCTGGTAATCACGTTCATATTTTGAAGCATGTTGTCGTTAGCTTGCTAATAGAGACCTTTAGATTCGAGGACGAGATCGACTACGAGTACGAGATTTAAAGGGGCTTTAACTTAAAAGTTTTTTCGCGTATTCTCAAAAAATAGACACCCCGGAAAGCTTCATTGTACTTTTTTTCTTTAGAAAAGATAGCAGCGTTATCTATATTGAAGGAGGTTAAGCCCTCTCGCGATCGCAAAATGATAAAACTTCTATCATTTGATAACTCGTTTCCGCCATTACGACAATTCTCGCTAACATTCGTAGTAGAATAACGACGGCTACCAAGCTTTCCCGCCAAAATGACCCTGGTTCACGCTCGCGCACTACTTGAGAAAATTTCGTACTCGTAGTCGCACTCGTCTTAGAATCTAAAGTTCTCTATTATCGTCGGCTTTCCTTACCACACGAAATTTGCTTAAAAATCAATCTCTTGAACTTTTATGGTGAATACTTGATTGTTGTAGTTGAACATAATTGTATAACATTCGCACTTCATACCCATTAATTGTCCCGAAACGGTGGAACTAAGTAGGGACTTTACGATCCCACGACACGATGGCAGCGAAAAAGTCGCATAAAAAGTGAATTTACGTTCTTCCAGTCTTTATCGTGATTATTCCTACCCATTTACTTTTGTCAAAAGTAGGTGAACCGTCCCCCCTCCTGGAGTTGAATTGCTAAGATCGCTATCCATGTTCAGAAAGAGAAATAAAATTTCGTGGTCGCTTGTTTACGTCCTCCATAAAATGTAATATTAAGCAATTTCATGTCGTAGTCACGTAAAAACTGCAAAGAAATTTACAAAAAAGTATGATGCTCTTGTAAAGTTTTTGTTTTGCCCTCTAAACCTATTATAAAGTCTCTAGTTACGGCTGTCTTTTGGACTGATAGGCATGCCGAATAATGAGGGTATGCGACGTAAACCGCTACCAGAGGAGGAAGGAGGTGCAAAACCTTTTTTTTCTGTAGAGATATGTCGTGGAGTTATAGTTACGCTTCCCAAGAGGCGGGCAACAAAAACCGAATAATTCTAACCAAGGGTCGCAATGCATCATGCCACCAGCGCGCAGACCCAACACGACGGAATTTAAAGGAGTTTCTTATATTCTGCGTCACGGGCCAATTGTGTAATACTATGCAGTGGGAATATTTGTTTTGTTATTGCTTCAGAAGCTACGTGTCAGTTGTAAGTAATGGCATACAGCTTCTTTCCCAAGTTTCTAATTAGAGTAAACAACAATTGTCCAATGTTAATTAGTCTTTCAAAGTCATTATGAAGAAATAAGCTTTTTATCCCTCTCTTTTATCAAACAACAACAATAATATCACGAAAACTGACCCTTTTGAATTAAGCCCCATTCAGATGACACTAGCACTGATGTTTTGCTTGTTAGGCTGAACTCAGTCTGCCGTAGGATTTATTCCAAAGTAAAAACTACAATAACGTCGCTGATAACATTACCCAGTTATTGGTGCTATGTACATAGCTTTCGTGTTTATAGTCACTATTATTAGGATGAGTGATCTTTTACCCCACAGTTCAAATAATGGGAACAGGCCAATTATTTTGTTCAAAAAAGTCTAAAATTATCCTAAAAAACAAAATTAACAATGTTCCTGTTTTTGTGAAGAATACTTTATAATTGCATTGCAATGGAACTATTTATAACGCCTGTCTTTTGGACTGATTGAACACAATGAAGGACAAGGATTTCAAGTTTTGTCATCGTTTGTCGGACAAACTGTTAAAAACAATGAATATTTTTCTTACTTTCCTATGATTGGTATAGTTGACATTTCTCTTTATGGTGTTACTAGTGGGGCTCCTGTACTAAGAGAAATACTCAGTCATATATATTTTTTGAGCTAATGACAAGAATTCTAGAGACACGTGCCTCTTTAAACGTTTTCGCCGAACCGTTTTGCTGTCATATGGAGGACGTATCATAGAACATCACTGTAGACAGCTGCAAATTAAACACGTACCATTTCATAAAATTTATTCTCGTTTGTGTAGAAATATTTAAGAAAAAGTAGTTAAGGAAAAGGAAGGTAAGATAAAGGGTTACTTGCTCAATGATATTTATTCTAATAGCCGAAGGTTTTCCTGGCCCTGTAATGATACCGATTGCTATGATACGAAACGGGACTGAAGCACGCGCTCAGTTACGTTTCACTTGAATGTGGGATAACCTTCATGCAGTATTTCTTACTTTAGGAAGGTATTACGGAAACGTTTGCCTTGAGGTAGCCAAATTCTAAAAATTGCTATGTTTTTTTCTCCGCATGAACTCTGGATTAAAAGTCGTGAAGTTATTTCTCGTGATATTTCCGGTCAACAAATTAAGATCCGTGATTGAAGGAGTTATTATGCCCTCTACCAACACCTCGTCCAGTCCTTCATTTGTTATCCGTGAATGTTTCCAACTCAATCCGGTTTTCAAGGAGGATAAGGTCAAAGTGCTACACATATGGAAGACACATGAAAAAGTTTAAAAATCCATCAAGGACACCCAACCAAGAGCCTTTTGGAGAGCTCTAAATACGCTGGTCCACCTAACATTAACAGCGTAATTTTCAACAAATTGTTGGTGTTGAAGAGTATTTTTTTTCTGTAATAAAAAATACGGGTCCAAAAATTAGATCCGGATATTTTAATATCTGATGTTTTCATTAATATTTTTAGGGAAGCTATAACTGAGTCAGGTGCACTCATCGTGCAAAGAAAGTAATTGGTCATAAATTTGCCCTTCTCTTGGTTCGCCCGTAATTTCCCCTAGTCTGCCTACACCAGCACTAGTGCCCGGAGTTCTTTGCACGTTTCGTCCAATAAATTGTGACTTCACTTTGAAAACTAAGAATTGCGAAAAACCGGCGAATGTACAACCATCATCAGGAGGCCCTCGCCATGACTTATTTCCCGTCGATCTTATCAATCTATTTTGGTTAATGTTGTTTGTTGTAAACTCCGACATTTTTTCAGGTATGCACTTGCGTACGTGCAAACAGCTGCAGCTCGCTAGCTACTCACGCCTAGCATTCTCCAACAGTTTGCACGGTTTATAAAAAATTAATTATTAAAAACATATCACTTTCGTTTAACATCGATTAATTTGAAGTTAGCTGACATGCACATCAAATGAGTTTTTACGTCATTTCGCTAACACTGCCCAGGGCAAGTATATAAACAGATTTTCGTGGTCAATTGGTTATTGCTGCTTGAAAACTAAGTTCGTGAAGGAATTGAATTCAATACCATTCTATAACACCTGCCATCTTAAAATAGCTTCAGTGTGAACTGTTTTGCTACAAGACTTTATTATCTCTCTCGCGCGGGTCACTTTTTAAGACTTGACCGAAACCAGAAACCGCGCATGAAAAGTCTCTGGCACCCAGGGTAGGTAAAGGATCGAGGCCAAGGAAAAAAGCTCGAAAATCTAATGTGTTCACAAATGGCTATTTCGTCCAGATTTGAATGTTAATTTGAAATTTATGTTCAACCAACAATGTTTTTACTCCTGCAAGTATTGAGTATAAAAGGTTTGGGAAGTCTTTCCCCGATTCTGATTGGCTAAAAGCACACGCATAATTCACCATAAGTATTTACTGATGACCAAATTTGGAAGAATTCTGTGTTTAACCAGGAAATGACGTCAAAAATGCAGCGTTCGTACAGGTTAAGGCACCGTTAACCGAGAAGACCTGGGGACGAGGTTGAGTTGTTTTCAGTTGTTAAAACAAAAAATGGCGGACGTTTCACTCGTTTCAAGAGTAAGAACTAGGCAAAAAATAGCTAAAAACATGGCAAGAACAGCAAGAAGACAACTCGAAGGGCGACATCTGCTATTTGGAGAATATTTGCGGAGCTGGACAAACCTAAAAGTGCACTATCGAAGATGAACAGAACATCGATGGATCGATGGAGGTAAGCATGTTTTAGCCATGTTTTTAAACTAGGCATTATTTTGAATGAATAATAAAACAATTATTGAATTCGGCTTTCGTATCTTATGAACAATTATGTCGATCTCGGAGATAACACCCTCCTCGATCTCCATAATTTTTCATAACATACTCAGCCTCATTCATTAATTGTTAATTTTTTTTTGGCATTAAATAGAATTCTAACTTATGAATTTGTGGACGAAATCGAACCACATCATGACAATCAATCATTCCATGCTGATGTTTTCACTAATTTTCTTCACTCTATGAAAATAAAGATCTTTGCAAGTTTGTTGATGATGAACATTATCATTCTAGCGAAAGTAATCGAATTCAACTATTTAAATCGTTTCAAGCTGCGAAACTTTGTTTAACATACAAAATGTTGAGCTCCACTAATAATTAACTATTTGTAAAATAGCTACTTTCAACAGTTGTGTGACTCTTCTCTCAGCTCTTTCAACATGTCCGCGAGTTGGGCTTCCATCTTGATCTGCCGTGTTCTCGTATTCGTGTGCTCGGTTATTTTTGTCGAGTCAGTAATAGGCCATTTCCGAGTACCACCGGGCCTCTGTATCAAAACGAGGTTAAAAACTCAGCCTTTGATATAGAAATGATTATTTATTTTAATGCAAATAAAACTCATTTTCACAAGAAAGGCTGTGCACTTGGCCTCATTTTCAGTTGCTCAGTGTTTGTTTTATTAGGTTTTTTTGGAACTCGGAAGTGGCCTATTTAGATATAATTGATTTTTAGCGGGCTGCCTACGGTACAGCACAGTTATAAAACGGGCTCCTTGAGATCCTTAATTTCTCCTTCCAAAATTGAAAAGTAATATCAAGCATTCGACACAGCGTTTTCACAGAGTTTCCAAACCAATTTGGATTTAGAAAAAATCACTCTACTTCGTTAGCATTGATTTTCCCATATGAAAAGATATCTCTTGCTCTTGACCGCAATGAACATTGCCATTGGCGTTTTCCTTGCTCTCTCGAAGGCCTTTGATACTGTTGATCATAATACCCTTCTTCACAAGCTCGAACGCTATGGTATCCATGACGTGGCCGTGGACTGGATTAGGGACTACCCCTCAAACAGGTTGCAATTTGTTCAATTTAACGATCATTGCTCCTCTCCACAAACGGTCCGTTGTGATGTCCCCCAGGGATCCATCTTGGGCCCCTGTTTTCCTTGTTGTGTATAAATGATATAAACAACGTGCCGAACTCATTTTATTCGCAGATGACTCTAATTTATTTGCCTGGCTTCCTCAGCTAAATAATACAGTGACATTTACCATTCGGTAATAAATCGGCCCCTTTAGGGTCGTTTCTGGCGACTTTTTTTTTTTATTAAAATCATAATTATTATTAACACAGACACTAAAGTATAAACCTCGTGTCAGATCCACGTGGCTTCTCTTCGCGAAATAAATTATTAATTATATGGTGGTTTCAAAATGGAAGGAGACTGAACCGTGAAGCATCCTTACTGCCCTTCTATTTGGTTGCAATATTGAGAGTTGATAGTTGATTCACTGTTTCTTTTAATTTCGCAATTCTGAGCTCGCCCGTTAAAGTGGATGGAGTGAGCCATTTCAATTACACGTCAGAGATTATTGGTCAATCACTATCACTATGATCGTACAATTTGAATTGCCTTATAGATAAGTATTTTAATCGAAAAATCTCGAACTATGGAGGTTGTTTGGGCTATCATTCACAATCTATATCATACGGTCATATCAACCCTATGAATTTTTAAATTAGTTACAACTAACGTGGGTCTTAAGTCATCAGAAAGGAATTTTTGAATAAGTAATTCAAGAAAATGGGGTCATTATTTAAGCAATAGACAACACTTTCTATGGGTTTACCGGCGTGATAACACACGTGGGATGTTGGGAGAACACGAGAAAAGCATCAAAGTGGAAGCAACAGAAATTAAGAACCTTCCGGTCTCGGCTTTTCCTCGGGCCAGAGATCACTAGAAACTACTTTTCAGTCTTTTTAAGCACTTAATCTGCAATCGTTCCTGACCGCATGTTGGCATCAACACCCAGTTTGATGTTTAACCTTACAGCTTAGGGGAAGCGTTGATATTTCGCCGATATTATTTAAGCTGATATTTCGATTTACATACTGATATGATGGCCGACAATTTGTGTTAAAGGCAATGATTTTGCCATGAAAATCGATACAATTCGTGTATACTATTTTCGTGCCAAGTCTGTTATCACCCACCCATTGAAAGCAATTATGGAGAGAAAAGGTGAATTTCACTCTGCAAAGACGGTAGAAATTTCTCGATTTAATTGATAGCTTTTGTCCTGAATCTCCCTTTGTTTTTTTCTTTAAAAATAAAAAATCCACTTCATTCATTTGCGCATGACAGAGGAAAGACAGAATGACGACTCGGCCTAATCAACAGACTAGCATTTATTTGTTACACTCATACAGGGTTTTCTAATTTTGCTGTTAAGGAAACTTTTACTTATTGTGGATGAGGCGTTTTTATGTTAAAAATAAAGAAAAAATAAAAATACAAAAACAGTAACAATCAAAGCCTGCTTTTAATAGGTGTTTTCAACTCGGATGTGCATTTGCACGTTAGTGGACCTTTATTAACTTTGACAGATTTCACAATAGTATTATCCTAATTATATTGGTGTCGTTTATTGATTTTTGCTCGGCCTTTTTAGAATGCATTTAATCTTGTCCCTCTCTACCAGGGTTCCCGTATTTTACTGAAAAAAATATCACTGTTTGTGACAATAAAACTTTTTCGCGCTTTGTATTTATGTCTATTTATGTAAGCGACTTTCCCCAAGAACGACACGATTAAAGTTATGTTTTAAGCAAATATCTTAGACGCTGTTTAATTTTTTCACTGACGTTCAGTTTCGTCTTGTTTTATTCATGTTTTTGCTTTTAGGTCATATTTTGTTCAGACAAAGTGGATCGCAGGGCCGGCTAAAATATCAGTTTTCCTATTTTAGCCCAAGATGAAAGTCCAATATTAGAGATAAGATCAGTATAGAACAACTTATGTCTAAGTCGTTTTCAATTTAGAGTAATATTCATAGTTTTCATAGAAAAACTCACTAACTGTAAAGCAAACAAAACAGAATAGCATTCATTAGCTGTTAGAAGCAGGTATGCAAATACTTACGAAACCTTCTGCTGTAATTTACGACGAATTGTCCTTTCACAATGGATGTCCTTGAAATGACAATATAAGAAGATTATGTTTTCGCTGACCGGTTTTATAAGCATTACGTGAGTAAGACAGGTGTAAATTTGATTTCTTCTTGCGTGGTAGATTAACTCTGCTTGCAGAATTTTCCCGAAGCTAACAAGGCAACCTAACAACTTCACTTATGAATAGATTTTTTGCAGAATGAGGTAGCTAAAGGTGGACTGCTGATCGTATTTAAAAGGAAGCTACGTTTAACTTTCTTTCAGTCCGACCAACACTTTGGGTCCTCAAGACATTTTTTGTGCTGAATAACTCTAAAGCAGAGCAGAATCTTCCTTATATTTACAGTAGGATCTACTCCTTTGAGTACAATGGAAACCAATATCAGTGGAGAACATTTTCCAATGACTTTGGCTAATCGCACAGTGGCTTTGGCAGTCGCAGACACTGGATTTCTCTTTTTAATCAATATCGCAGCTCTTTTTGGAAATATAATCCTATGCGTCGCGTTTGTAAAAAACAACCATCTGCGATCGGCCACAAACATACTCGTTTTCGCACTTGCTGCCTGCGATATCCTCATGGCCTTTCTTGCCATGCCGCTATCAGAGGTATCTCTCATTGCTGGAAAATGGATCTTAGGGGATCACCTTTGCCACATCCAAGGGTTTCTTGTGCATTTTTTAGCATTCCTCTCCCTTCAGACAATGGCTTTGACAGCAATAAATCGGTATTTTCGAGTCATCAAGCCTAGATTTTACAGGAAAGTGTTCACCCCTTGTCACACGACGCTGATGATTGCTGCGACGAGTGTGCTTTGCTTCGTAGCTTTGGCTAGCGTGACGTTCGGGCAGCATAACTTTTTTGTGTTCCATCCTGGAAAAGTCATATGCGTAACATTGCACGAAAATAGTTTCAGCAGCCAAGTGTTCACAACATTTTCCAGTGTGGCTTTTGTCTTCCTTCCTGCTTGTGTTGTCATATGGTGTTACACCAAAGTCTTTAGGGCAATTAGAAGACACTTTCGACAACTGGCTTCCAGGAGGGTGTCAACCGTCTCCCTGAATAATCTAACTCCAGCAGAGATTGTTGTTACACGCACTGTTTTTGCCATTGTTTTAGCATTTTTCATCTGTTGGATTCCTTGTATCGTTATTGACATCGTGGATGTCATGCGTGATGAGTGGTTCGATCGCCAAGTTTACCTGGCCTACACTTACTTTGCCTATACTTCAAGTGCCATAAACCCCTTTATTTACGGGGTACTCAATAGGTCATTCCGCGTAGAATACCTTAAACTTTTGAGATGTCGCTGAAGTTCTTTTCAAAGAAGGAAAGTGGGATAATATCGTTCTTTAAATAATGGTTTCACATGCGTCTCAAAAAGACACAATTCGGGGAGAAGCTAACTAAATGCCAATGAACATAGATTCACGTCAAAACGCAACAACCATCTTTACAAGAACAAGTCCTCAGTGATGTGATACGTATTATAATGTGCATATCTCCTAAATAGAAACGCAATTTTATCAATAAACGCTCATCTTTCCCATACACTGTGTTAAAAACAAGGGACCCAGGAAAGGTGTTAAAAGTGTAACGTGTACCGTCCTGTTTTAATGGAATCAATGCGTGCTCAATAAATGCCCGCCTTAAAAAGAAGACCAGTAAAAAAACTGAAGTAACTTTAAAAATGGAAACAAGCCAAAGCTGACAACCTCATTCGTAAAAGGAAGTATAATAATACTTAATGCTGTAATTGGCACATGCTTTTCAGGCATAGGAAACATTTAAGAGGGGGTTCTTGGTAGCGGAAATTTTGAGTAAGTCCAATTCAACACACTACTAGAACTACCTTAAAGACGGACACGATGGACTGAAAAGATGTTGTTTACTTTCAAGTAACTATCCTAGTTATAAAGGCTTTAGACTAAAAAGCTGTCCAGCTTATTTATTCTTGTCTGTGTCATTCACCCACACTCACGCTTTTTTAGGCTAATGAATAACAAACCAACCTACATATCAGGGGCACCCAACGATAATATAGTTCAAAACCACTTAAACATAGCATTGTTAAACGTATTTTAGTATTTAAACGGTAGATATAGGCATATTTTTAGCCCCCCCAAAATTTTTCATCTGTTCGGATTTCCTAGCTGAAAGTCTCGAGATCCGAAAGTCATAGGGATCAAAACTTCCCTTTTCGAAAATTTCAGCCAGAAAAAAGGCTCCCGAAAATTCTAGGAGAGCTTTTTAGGGTAAAAATCCGTTAAAAATGGGCAATTACACCAATTTTTAGATGTTCGAAAATCCTAGGAGAGGTAGGCAAGCAAGAAATTTTACAAAAAATGTTCCGAAAATTCTAGATCTCAAATCGTCTTCCGAACAGATGTTTTCCGAAAATTGACGTTGGGTGCCCCTGACATATTTCTTCTTCCTTTTTTCTGTGTGTGTGTGTTTGTGTGATTATAGCTTCATACGGAATCTTATAATTTTCCGGTATGATGATAACTTATTGGAACCAAGAAAAATGGTTTAATTTATACAATTCGGTAGTATTTCAAAATTAAAAGCAAACTTGTCATCACAATAGTTTGGTTTGGCTCAAAACTTGGACCTGCATTGAATGTACCTATCAAACTATTGTAAACATTGCACATTAAGTGACAAGTTTGTCGTTAACACACCACATGTTTTTCAACAGTTTTTCACTCCTTAGTGAGGATTTTCCGTTGTTATATTGGACTGTTTCTGAAGGATTAATTAATTCACATTAATTTACTCTTTCACCCGGTGTCATTCTGCTAGACAGACACGAGTTTCAACGACCATAAATTAAAACTTCTACAAATTGTCCCTTGAATATAACATGCATCGGATATTACCCTAGCTATCAGATGGACAACTCTGAAACGTACGGTATTGTGTTATGAACCTGTAAATAATTCGGAGGTGTTCCCAAGAATTTTGCTAAAATGTAAAAAAAAGAAATGCACCATTAAAGTTTTTCAGACTGAAATTCATGTCTGTTGAGTTAATTAAGTTCTGCTACAACCGGCTTCTTTTAATAACGTTTTTCACCCAGAAAAATAAAGTTCGAAAATCCGATCAAAAAATTTATTTTGCTTTTTATTTATCATGTTTTAGTCAGGTTTATTATTCTGTACTTATTGCGGCAAATACGATCTGTATGATAAGTGATAACTTGTCAATTTTACTTCTTACAATGGCAGCCGTGGCGATGTGGTAAAAAGAGATATTACGTGACTTTCTCGTATTTTTATTCTCGCTTGTGAGTCAGCTGCGAGACTCTAAATGCAAGCGTTTCTTTTCCTTTTTTTTTGTCGTGTGTGTGCGCCAAAAGGGTAATCATAGTCTCAAGCGTTCCTAGCAGAGTCAGCTTAGAACCTGGAGATAAGCCAGAGTGGCAGCGTGACGAAAGTTATGCATAGAAAGTTTACAGAGTATTAAAGATGTCGACCTTTTCCGGAAAGTGATAACTTTAGTGGTCGAAAAAAGGAAGAATCTTAATAAGCAAAACTTTGATGGTGAGGCCAACTGGTCGGGTGTTGTAAACTTTCATTGTATGCAAATGAGTCTTGTTATGAGCATGCGGTTTATTTTCGGCGTTGATTGAAATGACGCGCCATGTTCATCACGTTTTTGATGTAATTTCTCTCGAATCGAGGCCCTTGTTTTTCGTGTATTTACACACGCGTACTCACAAATCGTCCAATACGATATAAAAAGTAAATATCCTGAATAATACTCGACCGTCTAGAAAGGAGGGAGTGAAAATTTTTTAGCGAGGAAATCCTGTTTCATGTAGAGTTAATCGCCCCCTCATTTCTTATCTTATTTCCAAGCAGTCGAGACTAAGGATAAAAGAGCGTTCTTGTCTTGTTTTTTTGTTTCGGAAAGGCTGTCTTTCAACGAACTTAGGAATCGATTATTCTAGAGACCTCTGAGTCAAAATGAAAACAGATTAGGTTATCGCCTGCGGAATAATTCATTCTTTCCGGCAAAATAAGCCAAATAATACAATTACTTTCAACAGGCCTTTTCTACGATTCCTCCCTAGATACATTTTAATAAAGCAAGAACGTCCCACAATTAAGTATTGGTTGCCTCCAAGAAAAAATAGAACCTCCTCCCCTCTGTTAAAAAGTTTAAAACCTTTTTCTGAGAAACAATGCTTTTTTTTTTTTAAAAAAAACAAGTTTTTGCATTAAATAATGTGTATGATTTTTATGGCTCTTGGTATGATCTTAGCGTTTGGAGGAAAATAAAATTGAAACACTCTATGAATAGCTCAACAATCTAAAAAGTGCATGATCCTAGAGTTCCTTTATTTTTCCCTTTAAAATACATAAAGATTTTGTCGGCCTTCATTAGAATTCTAGGAAAAGCAAGTAAGTGGTAGCAATAGATCGTATTTGGCCCTGGCGTGGGCGTAATAGAGAAGGCCACAATCAATAAAGTTAATTAATATACCGTAAAATTCCGAAATTAAGCCCCGGGGCTTATATTTTTCAAAGGCCTCTTTTGAGGAGCTTATTTTTGGAGGGGCTTATATTCGGAGGGGCTTATCTAAGGAGGGAAATTTGCGTTTCAAAATCGATTGAGCTAGCCTTATAGTTGGAAGGAAATTTACCGTTTTTGCTTTGTTTTACTTTGTATTTGAGGGCAATTTCCAATTACAAGCCCCTGGGGGGCTCATATTTGGAGGGGCGATTTAACGGAGGGTTTTTTGCGTTACGAGTTTGGGGGGCTTATATTTGGAGGGGCTTATACATGGAGGGGCTTATTTTCGGAATTTTACGGTATAGTCCCCCCAGAAATCCAGCTCGTGATATATTTTCACTCAAACGAACATTAACAGGAGGCACTAAAATCAGTAAGGTCCAATTTGAAGTCGCTGCCCTCCAGTCAAAAATTCATTTATTATTCTATTTATACTATACTATTAATGGTACAATATTTTCTTTATTAAAAATACAACAATGATTTTTCAGACGTTTTCATCAATGCAACAAATAAAATCATTCCTGTTCTTAAACTTGACACTAAAAAAAAATAAAGTTGTCTTTCTAGCGTTTTCAACAAGTAAATCGGTTTTTTGAACTCTGATTTCTTTCCAAGCTCTCAGTACTGGTGCTGTCACCATTGTCTTTAAGCGTTTCGTCCATTACTAGGAATCGTTCCTGAGCTTATCTTCAAAAACTTAAATTCTGTTATCAATTGTTTAAAATTTCCAAAATACAAATAGCTAATACGTAAATAGGTTAATGTTTAGGTTTAATTGAGGAATCTAACTTACCTTTATTGTGTTACTTTTGAAATTGCAAGCGCTTGACGTTAGTTAGTATTTTAATAACTTAGTTTCCTCTGTTGTAACTTTTTATGTATTTTTATCAAAAGAATACAAACCTAATTATTATTATTATTATTATTATTATTATTATTATTATTATTATTATTATTACTATTATTATTATCATTACATCAAACTGTTCAAGTTAGATTTGCAAGACACCCTTTATATAAGGCAGCATAGAACCAGGCCCAGGTCAGACGTCGTTTCAGAGTTGAATCAAATTCAGGATTTACGAGGGTCTGAATGGGGGGGTCCACTTGTCGGTTGTCGGTTAAAATTTAGTTACTTTGTCGGTAGTCGGTTAAAATTTTCGATCTTTGTCGGTTGTCGGTTAATCTCAGTTAATAAGTAAAAATGCATGTTAATTATTAATATTTGTTGCGCGTTTCACTCAGTTTCAAGACTCTGATCGCTATAAAACATGTAAAACTTGTAAAAATGCAGCATCTGATTGAACTTAAACTTCATTATGCAACATGATAGTGTATTTCACCAAAGCTTTTATTGCAAATGCGAACTTGGTTTCCCTGTTGATTACAGGGCACCATAAAAAGTAATGAAGAGAGGTTAATTGGACACAGAGGGAAACGCCCACTCTAACCTTTTGGATACGTAAATTATTTTTGGTGAAAAACTACTACGGGTGACAGGTTGCACATCTATACCGGCGTGAAACCGTGTGTTGACCTTTAATATTTTGGCTCTAACAAGCGTGTTCTTTGCCATGGTTTTCCTTTCTTTTAGGAAATAAGGGGTGGTTCTTTAAAAAGTTAGCAAAGTAGCGGTTGGTTTTGTATGAGATTCCACTTTTCCATTAAAGCTTCTTTTACAGTAGACACTAAGGGCTGGTATTAGGGAACTTAAGAACCACGACGACGACTTTGTCGACAACGACCAGAAGTGAGTTACAGTGTACTGCGCAAATTTCGTCGTCGTGGTGTCGTCGACGACGCCAAACAAAGTACAATCACGTCGTCCTGCAATCCACAAGCTTCGGCAGGTATAATGCACCTATCAATGTAATGCCGGCGGAGAGGGAGGCAGACAGTAGGGTGGGGATTTGACTTTTTAATCAAATTCCCTGCCCACGGGCAAATCATTCCAGTCAAATGCAACCAAATTTCCCCACCCTAGGCTGCACATTGCTGTCAATCCCAAGGCAGAACCCAAGAAAGGCACAATAAAAATATCTCCAAATAAAACTCTGCAATCTTTTATAAACGTTGCTGCATCACCAAAGATACATTTTCCTGTTACAGCTGCAATTATACGTTTTAACCATATCCGTGTTACACTGCGTAGAATACATAAACCTTGAGGAGAAAGTCCACATTTTGTTTAAATATACCGTTCTTAGTAAGAGTAACAAAAAAAGTCAGTTTCGTAAGTTTACACTGATTGTAGCGAATGAGCCATACACTAATCAATTGTACTTGCAAAAATCGACTTGGTTTCTCTTTATTTTCGTTTACTTTGATACCACAGTATTTTAAGAGGTTCAGTTGATCAAAAACACGCTCAAAGAAATGAAATTTGAAGACAAAACAGTGAAATCCACTCAGCCTTCGCTTGTTCTCAGTGGCCTCCATGACTTCCTGATCTTTTCAAACCGTACGACGCATGCGTGAAGCGTGGCAGCGAGAACCAGATGCTAGGTATCAGTCTTTTTCGCCCAAGTCGGCAGTCAAATATATCCACGTCGGGCGAAGAAAGATTCAAATATCCCCCCCCCTCCGGGAGAACAAGATCAGTCAAATGCCCTACCCCAGGGCCAACAAAGACAATCAAATCCCCACCCCATGCCCTGCCTCCCCCCCCGCCGGCTTTACATTGGTAGGTGCATAAATCCACTGTTTTAAGCGATTTTTGAAGTCCTTTGTTTTTTCTTATTCTCGTAAATCCAAGTATCGTTCCTTTTTTCTCCTAACAAGCGATGTTGATTGAAAATTCGAGTAAAAATGTACTGTGAAAGGTTTGAACCCAGGAGTCATTTCAAAAGTAGGTTGAGTTTGATCGTCCGGGTGAACGTAGTCCTGAATAGGACTGTTGTTGTTGACAGTGACTGACGTTTCGACAACCTGTGCGGTAGTCATCTTCAGAGTCAAAGTGAGTTGTATTACGTCAGTCGATCTTATTATACTCTGGTTATTGATCTGATCAGTCAGTTACGTCGCGATGTTATTAGTCGTCTGTCACTTAAACCGTGATGTTATTGGCTATGAAGACTAAAAATGAATTGTTTTTACTTCGAAGAATGACAACAGCTGGGGAGGCCGAGCGAGCGAACTCGTGAGTGAGAAATTTATTTGTACGTATTTAGGTAAGGCAAATCATATATCTTTAATATAGAGGAAATAAACTTTATATGGAAAACAGCTATCACATCAGAATGTCTCTTTTTCCAAATCTAAACTCTGACAGACACTCGGACTCGGTCATCTCATTCAGGTTGAAAGTTGAATAATTTTTGTGCCGAAAGCAGGTGTTTTTCCACTCGAAAAGGTCAGACAACACAAAAAATTCTCCATAGTCAATGAAATTAGACGTACGGCTTAAACATTAGATCTTGCATTGATCTTGCAACTTTGTTGCGAACGAACATCACAGTTTTCATTTGTGTTTACATTCAGTGTCGTCGTCGTCGACCTACCGACCGATTGCATCTTAAGTTTCCTTTTTCCTGCCGAAACTGACGTTCTCGTTCCAGTCTTTTCCCAGTCAACAGACGTCGTCGTCGTGAACTTCGTCGTGGTCCTATTGTGTCACTAAAGGCAACATTTCTTTTCCTTCCTTGCTCGGTTTTGTTTCAGGAGCAGGGACTTCGGTTTCTGTGAGTTTCATTTATTTCTGATTGCAATTTGTCTTTCAAATTGTGTTGGTAGCCTCTGTCCATCATCAACCATCAAGCGTTCTTTTGAATTTTGAAACACTTTCCTCAAACTCTTTTGACAAATCGGTGGGTGACAAGCCGCAAAATGTGTGCTGGAAGGTTTCCGTAGTCTTTACATCAAGGATAACTTTTTCGTTTAATCTTGTGCCTTTGTATACAGCTGTGTCTAAAAACATTGTTTCAGTGAATTTCGGTGGTGAATTTAATAGTAGAATCATGTAAGTTTGCTTCTTCGAAGAAAGTTACGATGTCTGGTTTAAAGACGGTTTAGCTGCTTATAGACTTTGTGTTTCAATATATGACATGAAAATGTTGGCAGAGGAAACTGCTGTCTTTGTGCCCATCGCGGTACGGTGGGTTTGGAGGTAGAGCCTTCCATTGAACTGGAAAGAATTTTCTTTGAGGATTAATCTAAGCATTTGTCGCAATGCATATAATGTTTAGGACTAGGCGGGTTGTAGAAATTTTGGCGTACGCTCTTCAAACCGATTTCAATATCCTCGTTTTGTGGTACTGACTTGTAAAAAGACTTGTGACGTGGTATCTTTGGTTACTTCCTAGAAAGGTAGAAAAAATACAATATACTCTTCTTTCTGAAAAAAATATAGATAATGTCGGTCCATGTCGGTAGTCGGTAATTTTTTTCGCGTTTTGTCGGTAGTCGGTAATATTTTTTGCCGTTTGTCGCTAGTCGGTTAACCCCATTCAAACCCTCATTTACTGATGCCTCGTAACAATTCTTCTCCCAACTCCCCGTGGGAACGCAATCTCGCCAAAATACATTAATATAATTTATGAATTTTGGTTTAGCTCGGCAGAAGTACGACGTTTGAATCGCTGCCGTGCCAGAGCCGTGTAGTACGACAGCGCTTGTCGAACTTAATTGCTTGCCGAACTTAATAGAGTACCGAAGTGATGACGTCATAAAAATTAAATTTGTGAAATTATGGGATTTGTTAAGATATTCTGAAAGAACAAAGTCCAAGACGCCTCCTCGCCAAAAATTAGCAATTCGGGGAAAATTGTCTCTGAGATATTAGTCCAGTTATGCTGTGACGACTCCATACAAATCCTTCTAAATTTGGCTTGGTTCATAAGATTAGGAACCAGGTAAGATTTAGAAGGATTTGTATGGAGTCATCGGAGCATAACTTTGCTAATATCTCAGAGACAATCTGCCCCAAATTGCTTATTTTTGGCGAGTAGGCGTCTTGGACGTTGTTCTTTCAGAATATCTTAACAAATCCCATAATTTCACAAATTTCATTTTCTATGACGTCACACTTCGGTACTCTATTCAAAAGTTTGATTCAGACGCCGTGCTTCTGTCGTGCTTTTGTCGAACTTAATTCCTGAATTTAGTTCGGCACGGCAGAAGCACGACGTCTGAACTGGGCCTAAGTCCTTCCTTGTGAAAGAGAAAATGCCCGATACAAAGCTGTCGGTGCAGTGGGAGTGGAAAATTACAATTTAGTTTTGCTAATGAGTCAAGAAAGTTCATTTGCCACCATAAATTAAAGAGAGTCAACTTTGGTAGGGTTCTGACAATGCGCTGGCCTTCTAGACGTCGTACTATCTCTTCTCTTAATGGTGACAAATGTACTTATCAACTAAGCCGATAATATTATTTGGAGTTTATCCCCCCTGGCACAGACCCAGGAATTTACAGGAGTGGTCTAATTCCCACTTCTAAGCAGACTGGTCATAAACTCAGGCCGAACACTTACAATGTGCAATGCCTTTCGAGGTATTACCTTTTTCCCGTTTTTACCGAAACGACTTAAATTTTCTGTACCACAGGGGCGGATCTAGGGGGAGGGTGCAGGGGGTGCGCACCCCCCCCCCCCCCGAGATGACCTGCGGTTTTCTAATACAACTGGTATTCTGCCAAAAAAAAAAAAACTATGTGGTTTATTGGTGTTGAAGTGGAGCAAGAGACGAGTGCACCCCCTCCTAAAAGAAATCCTGGATCCGCCCCTGTACCATTTGTTTGCATTACCAGTGCCAGGCTCAATCCCCTTCCTGTTTTCGATGCCAAAAAATACCAGTACCATTTGACGGAAATTTTTCACCGCAGTTTCTGTACAAATGGTAAGCGCTCCATGTAAAAGGTAAAAGAACTTATTTTACATCGGTATCTCGCTCGTAACAGTACAGTGTCCTTCAAGTGACAAACCTGAGCCCGACAGAAGTGCGCTCATTTTACCCCCTCTCCCCATCAGAGCTCCTTTTTACTTTAAGCAAGAGGGAAAGTCGAAACAAGGATCTGAGGTCACACCTGGGAATCGAACTCAGGGCCTCCCGCACAAATAGCGGCGCAATGATCATCTGTGCTAAACCTTTCTCCTAGTGATATCGATTTTTATTTAGCTAAGCAGACGACCAATGGCCTTAAATTAGAATTAGGATTACAATATGAACTTTGCTGCATTTCAAATCGTCCCATTATTCTCAGCGCGGTTATTGCAGTGGCTTGTTACGTATCAAAAATAAATTCAGTACATACAAACATAGGAAAAGGTGACAGGGACTTCTTTGTTGTGGGGATATATCGACGACAAACAAACATTATCCACACACAAGAAAATATTGCAGAACCTTGTTTTTATTACTACTATTTTAAGTCAAATAATTCCGTGTATAATTTTGTGTACCAGACTTAACAGCACGATGTAATCAGTTACAGGAGCGAGCGTGTTGCATAATCGTGCAGAAAGCCGGGTTCAAAGTCTATCGACAGCCTTGTCTCTGTACATGGCCCATTTAATTTATTTTTTCCAGAGGGTGAATATGGTGCTTTCGTTATCCTAGACTGAACAACAGAATCGATGTACTGCATGTTTCGCGAGCATTTTGAGTAGTTATCAGATTTTAACCGAGTATTTCACTGAAGACACTGAGTGAATCTATCGATTTACTGAACGAGTATGTAACAAGTTGCTTTGATGTGCTTTTCTTCATTGTCAGCAAGGTATGTTCCTGCCTCATTTCCACAGGAGTTTGATCCATCTTGATCTCCCCTGCTCCCTGCAGAACCGAATCCAATCCTTGAATTGCACGAACTGCAATCCTGTTCATTGTTGCTTATGATGCCAATCCTGGTGATAGCAGGGTCCCTTGTTCCAGAAGGCGAAACTACGTTAAAACCCTCCATATTGCAGTTGTTTTGAAGCGAGGATCCACGCACAAGTGATTTCCATGCAACTCTTCCGACTCTTGTTGTTATGTAGCTGTTGTTTGACAGAAGTGCGTGGAGGGAAACTGCTTCTTGATTAACAAGTATCCAAGTTATTTGCTCTCCTAAAACTCGCATCCCAATACAAAGTTTGGTGAACGGATTGTTCCAGAAACTTGGCATCTTCGCCTCTTGGTTATCTAGCCCATATTTACCAGAATTTTGATTATGCGCTATTTTGTTGACCCATAAGCTCGCATTATACGAAAAGGTAGTCTTGAAAAATAATTAAAATAGAATTGAAAATAAAGATAAAATGATAAAATGAAACTTCCAGTAAGCAGAGATATCAAAGCATAGTTAATTAAAGTGGAATGGTTGGGAAACCCTTTGTTATATGTTTTTGTTGGCTTTTTTGGGCCTGACCGTGCACAACGTTCAATAACATTCCTATCATTTTAAACTTACTGACCAATAGAAACATCGCATTAATTTATCCAGTCACAATTTGTGCCGGGGCTTGTGCACGGTTAGGGAGCTTCCAACATGACTTACGGCGCCGTTGTTTTCAACTTTGATGTTTGCCGGCTTTCCTAACCAGTCTCCTCCACTAACGATGATTAGAATGATCACCATAAAACGTAGTGTTTTATATATGAAATATACATATATAAATAAAAAGATGAATATTACATGTGCATGAATTTGCAAATAATAGTTTACAGAAAAAATAAGGAAACTAAGAACTGGGTATCAGATTCCTCTAAGCAATAAAATGGGAATAAACTACTAGCAGCAATACGCTTTCCTAAATAGATGGGGTTTCAGGAGGTGTTTAAAAGCGGCAACATTAATGGCTTGGCGGATAACCACCGGTCGTTCCATATCTTAGGTGACGAGGCGGTAAGTAAACAGTCACCAAGAGTAGCGAGAGTTCTTATTTTGGGATGCTGAAGTAACAGTTTGTCATCAGAAGACCTTAGATTGTATCGAGGAATAGTATATTAACAATGAGTCAGTGCCTCTTGGCTATCAGTGCTATGAAATCTTCGACGGACAGATTAGAAAGCCTCAATATTTTTGACACCGTTTTATAAACTTTTTCTACCTTTGCTCCATCGATTTTCATGACTAAAGTCCATCCGCCACCTCCGCATCCAGAAATTGCTTCCATGTGGCAGTATGTTAATGCTGCCTGTGGCTCCTTGGTTTTAAGGTAGTATGCTCCACTTTCAGATCCACTGAAACGGAAAAAGTGTACAATGAGTTTGCTTTTTCAGTGCGAAGAAAAAACAAGGTGTGCCTAGTTCTGAAAGAAATTCCGAAATACCCCATTAGTTTGCAACACACCGATCAGGTTAGAGTTCGGCCCTCGCAACCCCTCAGAACCTCTAATTTAATTAGACCCCTATGGGTTGCAGCTCTTTCTGTTTTCGGGGTAGGTTTCATTGTTAACTTTGTTTGTTTATTGTTTCCCAACCAATCCGCGCACTTTAGATTTATACCCTTCCCGCTCTCCAAACTTTCCACCTGTCTCATAATATCCATATACGATTGGACTATTTTTAACTCAGTACAGCTGAAATTTGAGTGGAAAGAAGGGTTGCCTTACGGTGTATTGATCAAGACGTCTGCACATGAATTCGCTGCACAAGAATGATTGTAGCCTTTAAATTCTGTAAATAGAACAGTAGAAGTAATCATCTGTGAGTTGCTTAATGTTCTTCTTCCGTGATATCATACCAAGAACTGATAATAATATAATTTTACTTGTAGAATTAGCGATGTAGGTTTGTCTAATCTACTTGATGTGGTCTTCTACAGACATCTTTACATTAAGAAAAGTTGTCATTTTCTTTAGAGCTTTTTCTTTCCTGTTAGTTCTTCAGAAATTCACAAATACCTGTAACATATCAAGCTGGTCACAGAAATCGTTTGTATCAACTCACTAATAAGTTGGGTAGCACCATCAACTTTACATCCAAACTCAGAGAAACAGACAAAAGAGCCATCACTATTAATACAGGATGCGTCATGCGAGCAGTTGTGAGCACCAGTGGCGCATTCATCGACATCTTACAAACAAAAGTGAGGAAAAGGGATTAACTTTGCCTGACCTTAAATGACATGACAGTATAGCACAGCCTGAAAAGATTGTGTTTTTCAGTACCCGTAAAGATGAAAAAGATTAACATGTCATTGTCGAACTAAATCGAT
The DNA here is from genome assembly GCF_958299795.1 of Porites lutea. NCBI lineage: Eukaryota > Metazoa > Cnidaria > Anthozoa > Scleractinia > Poritidae > Porites > Porites lutea. Next base: position 49,576,147 of record NC_133204.1, on the reverse strand, counting down.
AAAATTTGTCTTCCATACTGAATAAAAAGTAGATTATACTTACTGCACATTTGTAGTCTAGTGGTAGTGACAAATTTTAAAACCTGGAGATCGCTGGGCTTCCTGTGTACTTACCTGGACCTCAGGCGACTGAAGACTCAATGTGGATTTCATAAATAGATAGAATTTATCTTCCCGCCTACTAATTTGGATTTCCTATTGCAAATTAGCATTATTTTCAGATACGAATTGGAAATATAGGAACTTATTTTGTAAGTGTCCTCTCTTCCTCCGCTGCCCCTGAGTGGTTTGAGAAGGGGTCACCGCAGCTGACAGCAGGGCCTCCGTTTGACCAAACCCGAGAAGGCCTTGGGTCGACTGGCCTGGATATAGGTCACTCTCGCCAAGCTTTGCCTACTTTCTACCAAGCCTAATGAGATAGTTTCACTTCAAATTTATTGTAAGATAAGATAAGATAAGATAAGATAAGATAAAGA